>NC_066549.1:9998653-10031153 GCF_024679095.1 Eriocheir sinensis | reverse complement strand
GATTTCCTGAACGCGATAGTCGATGGAAAACCAGAATAACCGTAATATGTATCGGCAGCTTCAGTGGTGAGATCTTTATTTTTTGTGCACCTTTAATGAAGTTCATATAAAATAGTGCAAAGATATATTTTTACTTTCTTTGGTGTTCCAGCAGTTACAGAAGGCGGCGGTTGAGTGGTCAGGGTGCGGGCACGGTGTCCTGGAGGACAGCCGCTACACAATGACAATTTCAGTCATCGCCGAGTGGCTTAAGACTACCCACATGTTGTCCTGATGACCACCTATCAACCCGGACTATACCGAAACTCTCGAAAGAGTATCAGTGGGAGTTCCGGGGGACAGCAAGAGCCTAGAAAGAATGGCGCTACTGTTAAACACTTCACTACAGGGCTGGGGCGGACTAACAGGGCCCATCATGAAAGTCTATTCGCCCTGTAGAAGAATCGTGAAACAAAATTATTCCCAACCCCTTCGGAAGTGTCATTTCTGGTATTTTCAGAAATTTGTCTTTGCATTCCTATATGATGAACTGAAAATCTTTTATTTATTTATTTTTTATTATTTTTTTTTTTACGTGTTAGCCAATAGCGCCGGGAGGATTTCTTCAGGGGCCTGGTGGTCGGCCCCAACCCGTCATGGCGCAAGCAAGTGTTTATTGACGCGCCATCAATTCTTGGCTCATGCTGCCCCCAGGAGCTCATTCTTGATTCACATTGAAGGTTTCCTCTAGAGTCCGGGTTGATGAGTGGTCTTGAGGACAGCATGTGGGTAGTCTTAGGCCACTCGGCGGTGACTGAAATATCACAGGTGTTAGCGGTGGATTCGAACCCGCGTCGTCCAGAACGATGTGAATGCGGGGCCTGCACGCTAACCACTCAGCCACCACCTGCCCAAGTTTATACCTTTCAAAGCGTTGTGCCGGGCTTGGACAGCAGGACGCTCTGTAAGACGCAGCCACAGGAAAACACGTTGAAGGGCACCGAAAAATAAAAGTTGGACATTGATTTGATCCACTTAATCCTCACATTTATTATCTAATAACTTTTTATAGGGACTTTTTAATAATATTTTCTTCACAATTTTAATAACCCTACCTCTCAGAGCTCTACTTACCACCTCGCCTTTCGAAACTCAGCAGCCCACGCTAATTACGCTTTGAAAAATTAATCATTATAAAAGGGCCGGGATATTATAACCTTGCTCTTCATAGGAGGGTGAGGGGACTGGACACCCCACCCCCCCACTTGCCCAGCCTTTTTTTTTATTCTTAATTTGTGCGAAAAATGAGATCCAGTCCCGATAATAGAAAAGTATCAATATTTTCCTGATGGCAAAGTCTGGCCCTAGCTTTCCAATGATGGTAGAATTTTCACTTTACTATGACAATAAATAAGATTATTTTTTCTGGGTGTTTAGGCCACGGAATTTTACGCCCATGCCGAGGAAGTAGTTTTTAAAAGCACTCCTAAATTCAAAATAATTATTATCCCGAGCAAAACTGTCATTTTTAGTGGGCAAAGCAAGAACAAGTAAAACAAGAACACCGGTGGATGTTATACAAGGAAAAGGGAGAATTGCGTGAAAAAAAACGACATAACCAACTCCATTCACCAGACGGTCCGAGGACTTCGCGCTGGCGGCGGTTACTTCGGAGTCATCGAGACATTGTGCGGGAAAATATCAGACATCTTTTCAAAGTCACGACAAATTACATCCCATCATTTAGTACCCTTGAAAAGAGAGAAGAATCTATCACGGAAAATTCACAAGAGCGGCCCTTTCACAAACATGTAGAGAGGATCCTGATGAGGGGATTTTCTCAAAACTTTATCGCCATTATGCCCGTAATTATGGATAGGAGAGAGAGAGAGAGAGAGAGAGAGTTAGACAGACAGACAGATAGACAGACAGGTAGACAGACAGACAGTTAGACAGACAGACAGACAGACAGACAGACAGAGATACGGACAGACAAGCAGATACAGACCGATAAAGACTGACAGACAAACACAGACATATACAAACAGACAACCAAACAAACACACACACACACACACACACACACACACACACACACACACACACACACACACACACACACCGAGGAAAAAAACGCGGAGAAACTCTTACGTTACGTCATCCTCACCCTCGCAAACCCTTGGGACGTGACCTTCTTTTTCATCGCCCAGGAATTAGAAGAAAGGGAACCGATCAATCCACGTGACCAAACGAAGACTTTTTTTATTTTTTTCAGCAGCTCGACAAAGGCACTTGACGAGAGAGTGAGAGAAAAAAACTGTGAATCGATCAATAATTTCTAGGGTGCTTACGCCACGAATTGGAAAGACTGACAACAAAAGCTCCTCCTCCTCCTCCTCCTCCTCCTCCTTCCAGCTTCCTAATTCCTTCTCCTTCAGTTCTCTTTCTGATCCTCTTTCTTTTCATGTCCCTTTTCTTCTTTCTCGTCCTTCTCATCATCATTCTCCTCCACCTCCTCAGCTTTTTCTTTCTTTCTTCAATTCCTCTTGTTCCACTTTCTCTTCCGTTCTTAGAGCTCCTCCTCCTCCTCCTCCTCCTCCTCCTCCTCCTCCTCCTCTTTTCACTACTGCTCTTTCAATTCTTTCTCCGTTTTCTTTTGTCACTACTTTCTCCATCTCCCTAATGTTGCTACATGTTTCCAGTTTACTATGTCCTTTCTCTCTTTTATTCTCTCTCTCTCTCTCTCTCTCTCTCTCTCTCTCTCTCTCTCTCTCTCTCTCTCTCTCTCTCTCTCTCTCTCTCTCTCTCTCTCTCTCTCTCTCTCTCTCTCTCTCTCTCTCTCTCTCTCTCTCTCTCTCTCTCTCTCTCTCTCTCCCTTGTCTTCATTTTCCTGATCCTTTCATATTTATCGGGTAATACATAACACCTGAGATATATTCTTCCACCCAAGAACTCTTTGAGTACACAATAATGCACACACACACACACTCACACACACACACACACACACACACACACACACACACACACACACCATCACCGCCCGAGGCACCACCATCACCACCACCACCGTCACCAATGGAAGCCGTGAGGGTGACTGACACCAATCACGAACCTTTCTTTTCTTGGACCCTTTCCCTCTCCACATCCCTTTCTACACCCCTTCTCTTCGTCTCCCTGCTTCGCCTCCTATGTTCCTATTCCTCCTCTTCCTCCATCGCTTCCCATTGCTGCTACTCTCCTCATTCTCTTCTCATATTATTCGTCCATTTTCTACGTAATATAGCCCTGCTCTTTTTCCTCATCCTAATTTCCTATTCCTCCTCTAGTTCTATTTTTTCTTATTGCTATTACTCCCCTCATCCTCTTCTTCCAATGTTATTAGTCCGTATTTCCTCATCTTAATTTACTCTTCCCCTTCCTTTTCCTCTGCTCCTTCCTCTCGGTCCATCCATCCTGAGGCGGCGATCCATCCTAAAGCATGCCTTCACCATCCTATCAAGCCCAATGCAAACAGAGGGGGCTTGAGCTGCTTCCAATAACACGACTGGGGCTGCCTGCGTTTCCACCATGCCCGCCACCCGCCCCCCGACTGTCTCTCCCTGCCTGCCTGCCTGCCGCCCACTAACTAACCCTCCCACGCTTGCCGCCCGCCCGCCCCACTTCCTACATCCACCACACAACCAAACAAAGCGACGCCAACTATAGGGGCTCTTCTCTCTCTTCTTTCTGTCTCTCCCATGACACTTCTTTTCACTTATCTGTCATTCCCACTTTTCCACCTATCGTCTCTTTTTTTCTAAATTATTCCTATTCCACTGTTCTCTACCTTTTCCTTTCTCCCTTGCCTTCCCTCCACCTCTCCCATGCCACTATTTTCCACTTATCAGTCATTTCACACTTTTTCCACCCTCCGCTTTCTCCTCGTTTTCCTTTTCTAATCATTCCTATTCCACTGTTCTCTACCGTTTTCCTTTCTCCTTTGTCATCTCGTCTTCGTCTCTACTTTTTTTCTACTTTGCCACTCCCTCTTTACCACCCTCCGTGTTCTTCTTTTCCTCGTCTTCTTTCTCTAAATTATTCCTATTCCGTTGTTTTCTCCCTTTTCCGTTCTTCCTTGCCATCTCTTTTCCGTCTCCCCCATGCCACTTCTGTCCACTTCTCTGTCACTCCCACCTTACCACCTTCCGTTTTCTTTTTCTCCTTATTTTCCTTTTCCAAACAATTTCCCTTTTCCACAGTTTTCTATCTTGTCCTTCCTCCTTTCCCCTTAGTTCTTTTCTCACCTATTTCTATTGCATTCTAACCCACGCCACCCATTTTGTACCAACGTCCATTTATTTTTTCCTTATTTTATCTTCCAATTTATACTTTCATCACTTCAACACCATGTTCACTCTTTTCAGACACTTCACCAATTTACACATTTTGGGAGACTTTTTTACCTCTTTTTTCCATTTCTATTTTTTTTTTTTTTTTTTTTTTACATTTCATACCGTTTCCCATCCCTTGCTACCCCTTAAATCCATCTTTTTTCATCTTCTCTCCTTTATTTTAGCTTCTTATCCATTCGCCACCTCCTCAACTTTCCCTCTTCTCTGGCTCTCCCTATTCTCCCTCGTCTACCATTATTATCTGCAACCCTTGTCTACCATTATCATCTCCCATTTTGTATCTCTTCATCTCTCCTGACAATCCTAGCATCTCATTTCTACCTCTATGTCTCATTTTGCGGTTAATATTCCATCTTTCTACATATTTCGCCATTTTGACTTTTTTTCTCTCGTTTCCCTTGCTTTCGTCCTTTATCTACTGTCCTTTGTCGTTTTCTTATCCTTATCGCACGTATCGACATTTCTTACCTCATTCTCGCCCCTTGCCCGACTTTATTTCAACCCAAGCACGGGCTCTTTCTCTTTCTCGATGCCTCCAATTACACTTTTCACCCGTTTCCTTTCCCTGTCCCCCCCCTATGTTCCTTTCCAATACCTTTTTTTTCCCTCGGTCACCATTTTTTGCCTCTTTTCCTGTACCTTTTTTTCCCTCGGTCATCCATTTTTTTCCTCTTTTCCTGTATCTTTTTTTCCCTCGGTCATCCATTTTTTGCCTCTTTTCCTGTACCTTTTTTTCCCTCGGTCATCCATTTTTTGCCTCTTTTCCTGTACCTTTTTTTCCCTCGGTCATCCATTTTTTGTCTCTTTTCCTGTACCTTTTTTCCCACGGTCATCCATTTTTTGTCTCTTTTCCTGTACCTTTTTTTCCCTCGGTCATCCATTTTTTGCCTCTTTTCCTGTACCTTTTTTTCCCTCGGTCATCCATTTTTTGCCTCTTTTCCTTTCTCTTTCTCCCTCGCCTTCAATTGTTTCTACCGCTTCCCTTTCCTTTCCTTCCTTTTTTAACCTTTTTTTTTCGTTGCTTTCCCTTATCTTCCTTCTGTTGACTCATGATATTTCTTTTTTTCCTTTCCCTTCATATATTTTTACCTCTTTCTTTCCCTTACCTCCAACTTTTAGACCTATTTTTAATTCTTCCTTTCCCTTAACTTTCCTTCTGTAAACTATTTTTTTAATGCTTTCCTTTCCTTTCCATTCATATACTTTACCTATTTCCTTCCCTTCCCTTCCTTTTTTTTCCTTTCCTTTCCCTTCCTTTAAATATTTCTACCTTTTCCTTTTCCTTCCCTTCTTTTTTAAACCTATATTTACTTCTTCCATTCAAAACCTTCCTTCCTGTTAACTTTTGCTATTTCTTCCTTTCCTTTCCCTTCCTTCATACACTTCCACCTCTTCCTTTTCCTTCTCTTCCTTTTTGAAACCTATATTTACTTCTTCCATTCAAAACCTTCTATCCTGTTAACGTTTGCTATTTTTTTCCTTTCCTTTCCTGCAATTATTTTTTTTACCTTCATTTTTTTCCTCGACTCTCTTTTTGGTCTCTTTCTAACTGCCCGTGTTCCTTTTTCCACTCCTAACATCCTCTATTCACTAGCTTTCGATTCCTTTCTTTTCTCTCCCCACGCCCACTCCCCTCGTCTATAACTCTTCTCTCGCCCGTCCAAACCATTAATTATTGTCCTTCTAACTTTTCCCTCCTCGCCCTTGCCGTCCCTGTATCCCCTTTCTACTTTTTTTCGTTTCTCTTTGTTAACTATATTCATTAATTTTCGTCCGTCTCCTAACACGATCTTGTCCCTTCACATCTCCTGTTCTCTTCTCTTCCTTGGCATTTAGTTTCTCGCCTTCATTTATTTCCCTTCCATCCCTTTCCATCTTCTTTACAATTCTTTTCCGTGGCAATTATTCTGTTCACCTTTACTTATCTTTCTTTCAATCCTTTTCATCTGCTCTTCTCTTTCATGGCATTTATTCTTTACACCTTCCTCTATCATCCTTTCGTAACGCTTCTCATTCCTTTCTATCTTCTCTTCATTGGCTCATTTTTTATCAGCCTTTTATCTCCTTCTCCCTTGACTTTCACAATTTTTCATTTTCTGTTTATTTTCCTCTCCATTTCCTTCGAAGCCGTTTCCTATAAATATATTCTTCTTTATCGCCTCACTACCCGTTTTCTTTTCTCCTTTCGCTTGGCCCTCCATTTTCACCTCTTTTCTTTTCTTCAACTTTTTCCATTCCCTCGTCGCCTATTTTCTACTTCCGCCCACCTCAGCCTTTCTCCTATACGCACTCTATTCCTCCAATTAGCTTTTGCGCCAGTTCGGGTCCGCCAATGGTGGCTTTCAAGTTTTTGTGTGTGTGTATTTTTCAAGCGTATTCTCAATGCTGACACCCTGGCGAAAATTCAAAATTCCTATATACGGCACCAAAATCATTACGGTAGCTTGTTATTCTGCTCTGTGTGTGTGTGTGTGTGTGTGTGTGTGTGTGTGTGTGTGTGTGTGTATACGTCCTCCCCGAATCCAATACGTCCTACCTCCTCCTTTTCCTTCCTTCCGGCCTCCTCCTCCTCCTCTTCCTCCTCCTCCTCCTCCTCCTCCATCTCCCTCATCAGCATTCAGTAGATCCCCGTAAACTCAATCCCTCCATGCCCAATATTCTTTCGTCCTTCAATCCATTACCAAGTCACAATCCATATCTCCCTTCTTCCCCCCTTCCGTTCCTCCGTTCCTCCCTCCTTTCTTCCCTCCAAGCCAGGCACCTTAATTTCCTTCCACACACACACACACACACACACACACACACACACACACACACACACACAGCACATAATATAGAAAAAAATCGTCTAAATTATCATCGAAATCGTCTAAGAAGTTGAAAATATGGTGATAATTAAACGTCAAGAGTGGGAAAAATTACAAGAGGTTAGATACTTTTTTGGGGCGGAAGGTATATATATTTTTTTCTTGTTTTTTCTGTCGTTTACTCTCTCTCTCTCTCTCTCTCTCTCTCTCTCTCTCTCTCTCTCTCTCTCTCTCTCTCTCTCTCTCTCTCTCTCTCTCTCTCTCTCTCTCTCTCTCTCTCTCTCTCTCTCTCTCTCTCTCTCTCTCTCTCTCTCTCTCTCTCTCTCTCTCTCTCTCTCTCTCTCTCGTCACTGCTAATATTCTTTGATTTACGTGGAATTTTGTCACATTTGCCTCCAGGGCAATCTTCTTTACGCTCCTGTTCGTAATGTACTTCTGCAATTTCCACTCTTCATTTTTTTTCTTTTTCTTTTTCATTTTTAGTGCGCCTCTTCCACCCTTCTCCCTCCCTCAGGAATCATTAATGAGAGTCTAACCTTGCCTCCTCCACCTCCTCCTCCTCCTCCTCCTCCCAGCCACCCAGCTCATCATCAGCGACCCCTTCTCTCTCCTTTTTTTCTCTTTCCTCCCACCAACTCCGTCACGCCATTGCCTCCTACGCCCACTCCTCTTCATGTCTTCCTCTCGTTTCTTCTGAGCCTTCTCGCATTTATTATTTTTTTCTATTCTTCCCCCTCCTTCCACTATTACCCCCTCCTCATCCTCTCCCTCCTAGTCCTCTTTCTCTTCCTTCTCCTGCTTCTTTTTCCTGTTCATCTTCAATATTTTCTCTTGCTCTTCCTTTCTCTTTCTCTCTTTCTTTCTTTTTTTTCCATTTTGGACATCCTCCTTCTCTTTCATTTGGTGCTTTCCTCCCTGCAGGCTCACTTCGCTCCCTCCCACCCGGTTCTTTGTCATGGCCCTCCGAGTATTGTGTTGGGCGTTGCGCTGTGTGCCTGCCTTTCCAGCTCTGTGTATTGCGTGGCCTGGATGAAAAGGGGCTTGTTGAGTGCCGGGTGTATGTTTTGGGTGACGTGTTGGGTGACTTGTGAGGGTAACCTGGATGCCTGAATGGCTTTTAAAGGGGTGATCTATTCTGTTTTGCGTCAACTGCGGTGGATAACCTGTATAATCTCTGATGTGGGGCGTGTTGAGTGCCGGGTGACCTGTTTTGGGTGACGTGTTGGGTGACCTGTGAGGGTAACCTGGATGCCTGGATGGCTTTTAGAGGGGGTGACCTATTCTGTCTTGCGTCAACTGCGGTGGATAACCTGTGTAATCTCTGATGTGTAACCTATACTGGGTGACCTGTGCTATTCTCTACGTGAAGTCTGGAAGGTAACGTGCGTAGAGGAAGGGTCAGTGGGTGATAAGGGTTTGATTGGGTCAGCTTGTGTGTGTAACCTGTCATGTGTGGTACTTGAGTGGCATGAGTGGATTCGGTTGAGTAATCTGGGTGAGTAACGATGGGTGATAACAGTCTACCTGGGTGATTTATGGTATTGAACGTGTCTTTGTGCAGCTGCCTTGTGACGTGGGTGAGCAAGAATGAGTTGTGAATGACATGGGCGTGGGTGGGTAACATGGGTGTTGGTGGCTGACATTTTTTTTTTACTTTAAATGAAACAATGGCAAAAAAGAACACAGCGCAGTTCCTGTGAAAAAGAGGATAGCTGAAGAGACCAGAAGCAAGGGTAAAATTTGGTCGGAGAGGTGTCGATACTCCCCTCTTGAAAAAGTTCAAGTCGTAGGCAAGAGGAAATACAGACGAAGGAAGGCGCTCCAGAGTTTACCAGCGAATAGGATGAAAGGAAGAAGACGCTGGTTAGCTTTTGTATAATGTATTTGAATGGCATAGGGATGAGCTTGTGTTGAAAGCCGTGTGGAGCGGGGCCTTGGGAGGGGGTAGGCAAACAGTTAGCAAGTCCAGAAGTGCAGTTAGAGTAAAAATATCAGTAGAAGATAGAAAGAGGCAACATGGAGGCGGAACTTAAGAGGCATAAGACTGTTAGTAAGAGTAGGGGTGCTGATTACAAAAAAAGCCTTTGATTCTACTCTTTCCAAAATGGCTGTGTGTGTGGGTGTGGGTGAAACCTCCCCACACAAGAGTATGCTTCATACGAAGGTGGAAAAGGCCTTTGTAAATGGATGGAACCTCGGAGGGAGCAAAAGTGGTGGAGACAATACAGAACGCCTAACCTCGAGGAAGCTGATTTAGCGAGAGACAAGATATGAAGCTTTCAGTTTAGATTTTGAGATAAGGATAAGTCGATATTGTTTAATGAAGCTGAGGACAGCTTAATGTTATCGAAGAATAGGGAATCGGTATTAGGATGAATGTGTCGAGTAGTCAGGTGGAGAAATTGAGATTTTGAGGCATTGAAGGACACCAAGTTCCTTCTGCCCCATTTAAGAATGATAGTAAGGGCAAAGGTTAAGCGTTCTGTAGTGTCTGTTCTCGAATTCTGTAATTCATGATGGAAGGATGTTGGCTTAAAAAAAAAAAGTTGATTAATACAGAGTAGAGTCATCTGTGTAGGCTTGGATAGAAGTTTACTTTAGAAAGACGACAAAATACAATAGAAAGAGTGTGAGAAAGAAGAGAGCAATAATGAAACACCACTGTATATATATTTGGGGGAAGAACAGTGACCTCTATCACAGCAGAGTTAGATCAGCCTGAAAGGAAACTGGAGATGAAAGTACAGAGAAATCCGCAGGAGGATAGTTTAGAAAGCAAAGATGTGTGCCAGACTCTGTCAGAAACTCTCGAGATGTCTAAGGCAACAGCAAAAGTTCCACCGAAACGGCTGATAGAGGATGCCCTGACATTACTTAGTAAGTGTGGGTAGGCGGTGGCTGAGTGGTAGCGTGCTGGGCCCACATTCACCGCGTGATGGACGACGCGGGTTCGAATCCCCACGCTACTACCTCGGATTTTTCAGTCACCGCCGAGTGGCTTAAAACTACCCACATGCTATCCTGAAGACCACCCATCAACCCGGACTCTAGAGGAAACCGTCCAAGTGAATCAAGAATGAGTTCCGGGGGGCAGCATGAGCCAAGAGAAGATGGCGCCACTATAAACACTTGCCTGCGCCATGACTGGCTGGGGCCGACTACCATCCAGGCCCCTCATGAGCCTACCGGCGCTATAGGCGTACACGTACAAAAAAAAAAAAGGAAAATCACCAGCAGAATGCCCCTTGCGGAATCCGTACTGGTAATCAGAGAATTTTATTTTAAGAATGGTTTCAAAAGCTTTGGAATGACAAAAATGCAAAGAAAAGCGGTGAGAAGGTAATGGCGTCAGTGGAGGCGAGACAGCACTGCCTCGGCTGATGGATTACTCCACTTTGAGGGCACTTGCCTCTCATCTTGCTTGTTTAAAGTTTTAATCTGCCATCTAAAAGACCCCGCCGGCACCACCACCAGAGGCACCGCAGCCACCATCTCCACCGCCAAGATTTACTTTACCATTATCATCACCATCATCATCACCGACGCTTGCCAGCATCACCACCATCTCCACCGCCAAGATTTAGTTTCCTATTGTCACTATCATCACCAACCGCTTCAACCATCACCGCCATCTCCAACGCCAAGATTTACTATCCCATTATCACTATCCTCACCATAGACTCTTTCAATTCATGCACCATCACTATCACCAACACCAACACCATCAGCACTATTACCCCCACAGCAGCATCCTATTGCACTCCTCCATCGCCAAAAGTCACCATCACCACACACTATACCGTCATCACCATCGCTACATCCAGAACTATCATCACCATCTCCATCACCACCTCCCAACGTACACCCAACACTGCCGCCATCACCACCAAATCTGCTCTCACAAATATATCACCATCATCGTCATCACATCCACCATCCACTTATATAATCATCACCATCACCTTAAACATCACCGCCAAAACAATTACCACCACCACCACCATCACCATTATCACCGCCTCCATCATCAGCACCAGCCCCACCATCACCACCACCATCATCATCACCATTAACCGCAATTACCACCACCACCACCATAGCCTCCGCCGCTGCCCCCACCGCCATCATTCTTATTATCTCATCTAATTAAACTTTTCCTACCTCAAAACTTTCTCAAAAACGTAACTTATTGTACCCTTCCGACCTAATCACAGAGGAGGAAAAAGAAAATAGAAATATATAGGATAGCAGGAATATACATGAAGAGTAAGAAAATAAATAATAACAATAACAATAATAATAATAATAATAATAATAATAATAATAATAATAATAATAATAATAATAATAATAATAATAATAATAATAATAGGTAAGATGAGGTTAAATCGGCCAAGGGATGACGAGGAGGAAGAGGAAGAGGAGGACGAAGACGAGAAGGAAGAGGAGTTGTTGTTGTTTTGTTGTTGTTGCTATTTTACACCTACTGAGGGATGTTTAAATTGAAATACATAAAAAGAGGGTAAAAGGTTATAGATAAACTAACTGAGGAGGTCGCATGGGAGTTACGACAGAATGGACGGCTAAATGGAGGAGGATGGATGGGAGGACGAACAGCTGGGCGGACACGATGGACAGAGGAATGACTGAGTGGGGGATAGTAATTATTTGGACGAGTGGGCGTAGGCGGGAGGGGGAAGACGACAGGGCTGGACCATAGGGTGAGTGAGTGTGTAGGCGAGTGACTGGACTAAAGGGGGAGAATTTCAGTGTTTGCGTTGCGTCGAACTGAACAGAAACGCCTAGAGACACAACCGTTGACCGCCACCTTCACGGACTTTTTATTTCAGATTTGTTGGTAAGGTTTTAAAGAACAATTTTAAAACCAATTTTCTGTGCCTGAGTTATTTATGAGGTCTACAGAGAACCTTTTTGAAAAACTACTTTCATCGCAGAGTTTTTTGTATGTAAGGTTGTAGAAATAACACTCCTTAATTGGATACAAAGTTCACATAGAGTTGAGAAAGTATGTCATTTTCAACTTGAAATTTGCAGCCATCAGCCGGGTGGAAAAATATAATTAGCTAATGTAGAAAACTGTTGTGTTGGCTCACACGTGACGACAGAAAAGAAAAGGCTAGAAAATACGTCTTAGAAGTTATGGTGAGCTTAGGATGAGGCGAGTAACAATGGCTAGTACATATTTCTTTGAAGACTAGTCATGCTTATTTGCTCGAAATGTTCATTGTTCAGAAAATAACGATATGCCTCTCGAACTTTTCTAAGGGCTGGTTTATATATTTAAGTTAGAAAAATATATTCTTTACAAGTCTATATGTATGTGCTTGTACAAAAATCGCTTAGTTTCTGTTCAGCCATAATACAAGTGAAAATAATGTATAACTCATCTGTGTACGCTGTGTGTATTATCGCATTATAGGTTATTAAGTTATTATGCAACGATTGATTGATCGCCGACTTTCAGAAACTAAATACCGACATAAAACTGACTCCATTCCCGAAAGTACAACAAATAACACTAAGCGGGAAAACACATCTGCGGGAGATAATTCTTTTAGTGTTCACTTACCATGCTTGATGCAGCTGCAGCAGCGTTCATCTTTGTTCTTGTTATCACACAGTCTTCTTTTGTGCACTTCCCTCACGACCCAGTAACCTCCTTCTGTCTGGTGTCTGGTATCGTTTTAGTGATGAGGTGAGGAAGGGGTGTGCAGCCCTCTGGCCCACACTTGCAGGAACCCTCAACAAGGGGGTTGCCTCCCATTGGTCTCGTCGCCATGACAACGGTCTTTCTCCTTGCCAAACTGAAAAATAAAGAGAGGACAAACTGAACTAAATGATCATTCCTCCGCAATAAATGTGTTAATTTTACTTTATAATCGCCACATGTTGAAGCTTCCAGTATTTAGTTTTGTACAGTCATCGCAACTGTATTGGTCATGTTCGAAAATACGAAACGTTCATCAGTCTGTGCGCTGCCATGGCGCTGGCGCTCACCTTGGTTCCTTGTCTGGGAAGGACGTGATTTGTTTGCCTTGGAACACTGGGCCAACTGTGCCCCCGTGTATGCCTTCCCAAGTTTCCCGTTACCCACTTATCGACCAGTCTGTATGACGAGTTAAGGAGTTTAGTGGCTGGAAATGTGCTAAACACCTCTTTTCGGATTTGAACTAAGGGCGGCTAGTAGAAATAGCTCTACACTATAAAAAAAAATAGTATCAGTATCGTGGAGGTTTCTTCCTTTCTCGAAGCACATGACAATATTTTTTTTTAAACATTCAGCCCGGGTTTCGAACCCGGGTCCAAGTTACGAGAAGGTAGACACTAGAGTCGACCCCAAGGGATCGGCATCTCGGGACCATTACATCAAAATGTAGGTCGGCTTAATGAGACACTGTGACGGCTGTATTTGATATGTAAGTATCAATAAACTTTGGGGAGAAATATATCATAATGGCAACACAGTTAGATAAGAAATATTCGAATAAAAAAAAATTAAGCATAAATCGTTAGTGAAGAAAAGCAGGAAATCAATACAATAATGTATACGCTTAAAACATTATACTCTAGCAACGTAGGTGACGGTGAGGTGGAGTGAACCACGTGTGGGAGGTGTTGAGGCTGTGGGAGGAAACCTTTATGGTTCCATAATTTTAATCCCCTCCCCCTCCATTCACCCACCAGCATGGTCTTTCACCTACTCCACACGTTCGTCCACAAAATCCATCAATCGTTTAATCTCATTATGTTGGAACAAAAGGATGCGTGCGTGCGTGTGTGTGTGTGTGTGTGTGTGTGTGTGTGTGTGTGTGTGTGTGTGTGTGTGTGTGTGTGTGTGTGTGTGTGTGTGTGTGTGTGTGTGTGTGTGTCAACATTAATCTCACCTCATCTAGCCATCTACTTCTTCAGCTTCCTCCACCTATACACTCACACATTCCGGTAAAGGTCTCCCGCTCAAAACTGTACTTGATGCGTAAGAAATCTGTCACCCCGACATTATTCGGACTCTACAAACTCCACAAGGACCACATTCTTAGGCATTTCAGTGTCGGAACACACACACACACACACACACACACGCACACACACACACACACACACACACACACATTTGACAAAGCTTTCGTACGAGTTGTCGGCATTTCCATCAGTAGTTTCATGACTCAGACGAAGTTTCTGTAGCCAGCCATGAACGCAAAAAATATCACTCAAGAAAACCTGACTGATCTCCTTCTCGACCTTTGAAAACAGTCGATGCAGCGTCTTTGAATACCAGCCTCAGTCTCCTTAACCCCTTGGATGCGGACCACCTACAAGAAAACATCACCAAGCTACAGGAGTGGAGCAATAAGTGGCTGCTACAATTCAATGAAGAAAAATGTAAAGCCATATAACTTGGGAGGGAAAGTCCAGCATACCAATACCACATGGGAAACACTCCACTATCCAACATTGAGGCAGAGAAAGACCTGGGACTATATGTTACCAGGCTACCAGTGAAGGCCAAATCTGTGCCAATCGCAGCGGACGAGTTAAACACATGTCAACTAATTCACCATCCTACTCGGCCAGTCGATTTATACGTCACCCAGCTCATCATCACGCCGACTCACACCTCACCGCACTCTACATATCGGCTCAGACCCCACCCGGCAAGGTGATAATTCGTAGTCAGTTCTTACTCCATATACTTAGCAAGATAATTTATTCCCTTCCCCCTTTTTATCAAGTTTAAGACTCCTTCCTCTCGTCAAATCAAGACTCCCTTCAAGCAAGTCACATCTCATCACCTCCATCGTCAGCCTAATCACTCAGCGCAATCAATTATCTTCTTCCATCATCCCATCACCTCCTCCAAGTCACATCCTCACCCTGCCCAACTCACATCCCCCACCAAAGGAAGGCCACATCACCCTCAAGAGGTCACGTCACCCACCGCAGCACCTCCAGGTCACATCATTCTCCCTCCCTCCCTGCGGACCGTCCATTAACGAGTCTCAGGAGCGAGTGAGCAGGCCATCTGGGTGACAAGGGAAGGAGGGAAAGGAGGGAAAGGAAAGACGGAAGGAGGAAGGAACGGAAGGAGGAAAGAGAGAGTGGAGGCAAAGATAAAGGAAGACCGGGGTGGGAAAGGAAGGAAAGAGGAAGGAGGTAGAAAAAAGAGTAAAGGAAGGGATGGGAAAGGAAGATGGAAAGAGGACGGAAAGGAAAAAGCAAAGATAAGGTGCAAGAAGGGATAAGGGAAAAGAGGTGAGGTGGGAAAGGAAAGAAAGAGGAAGGAAAGGAGGAAGAAAAGTGACTAAAAGAATAAATAAAAAGGGATAGGAAAGGTTGAAAGAGGAAGGAGAGGAGAAAGAAAGGAGAAAGTGAAGGAAGGGAGCAAGGAGAGGAAAGTGAGGAAAGGGATAAAGAAAGAGCGGGATGAGAGAAAAAAAAGAGGCAGGAAAGGAGGAAGAAAAGAGAAAGTGAAGCAAGGAATAAAGGAAGAGCGGGATAGAAAAGGAAAGCAAGAGGAAAAGGAACGAGAGAGATAAGGGGTAAAGAAAGTGAGGGATGGGAAGGGCAATAGGCGACAGAAACAGAACTTCAAGGAGTGAGAATTTACGGAAAAAGGACGGGAAATATTATACAGTTTAATGCATTACTTGGAGGAAGGCGACGAGGGACGGGAACTGGAATGGAGGAAAGATTATGAGGAGGAAGATGAGTCGGTGGGAAATCAGCGAAATGAAGGTAGGAGGCAAGAATGGCTCAGGATTTCATTTGACGGAGGAAAATAAGGGTGACAAAAAAAGGTAAAATGGAGACGCAAACGAAATGATAAGAGGGAAAAAGGATGATTCTTTAACTTCGGGTAAAGGAAGGAAAGAGGAAAGTTAGGCAAAAAAATGACATGTGGGACCAAGGGGAAGAAGAGACGGAATGAGGAAGAAAACGCAAAGGCAGAGGAGAAAGAGCAAAGGTTGGGAAGGCGGAGAACGCTCTTATCAACTTGCCGAGAATTGACGCGAGAATATTTGTATTTTTGCTATCTCTCTCTCTCTCTCTCTCTCTCTCTCTCTCTCTCTCTCTCTCTCTCTCTCTCTCTCTCTCTCTCTCTCTCTCTCTCTCTCTCTCTCTCTCTCACAGATCCAGATGCCGCTCCTTATTTTTCCTCCTTTGTTCTTTTGCGTCATAATTCTTTAGATTATCACCTCTTTACTTTCTTTCTTTCATGTGGTAGCTTTTTTACGACTCTCTCTCTCTCTCTCTCTCTCTCTCTCTCTCTCTCTCTCTCTCTCTCTCTCTCTCTCTCTCTCTCTCTCTCTCTCTCTCTCTCTCTCTCTCTCTCTCTCTCTCTCTCTCTCTCTCTCTCTCTCTCTCTCTCTCCTCTCTCACTCTCTCTCTCTCTCTCTCTCTCTCTCTCTCTCTCTCTCTCTCCTCTCTCTCTCTCTCTCTCTCCTCTCTCTCTCTCTCTCTCACCTCCTCCTCCTCCTCCTCCTCACAAGCACATCCCACATCCCTGTCGCCTCTGCCTGCCCGGCACCTCCGCCACCCCGCAGCCTTGAGACATCCTTGGCCCCTTACTCCATCACCGCCGCACTAACGCCACTGTCATCACCATTACCATGATGCGCCTCTACATGCCACCATCACCCGGGCTCTAATGCACCGCCCCCATTCCCCGCCCCCCTCAAGCACTACAACCCCAACGAGAGTCTCTCAACACCACCACCGACACTGCCTCCACCGCCATGTCAGACGTCGCCGCCGCCGCCACTTCCAGTCTATCCACATACACGTCACCAAGAAGCCAATAAACTCGAACAGAGGATACAGATCTCACCCAATGTGGAAGAGAGAGAGAGAGAGAGAGAGAGAGAGAGAGAGATGGTAAGGAAGGGAAGGGAAAGAGAGAGAAGGGGATGAGAGAACTGACGTCATTCTGTTTACTTCAATCTCCTTCCCTCATCCCCCACCAACACCATGCGCCCTCCGCCCTCCCTTTCAGCACCACTTCATTAATCTTCATCACCGCCACCTCCGACCCGCACCGCCAGCCTAATCATCGCCGCCACTATCACCGGGGGTTAAAATTTCTTCCTTCCCCCGCCATGCCAACTCATCGGAAAGCCAGGAAGATTGACAGAGCAGATTCCTTCGAGCGGCTTCGTGCATTCCCTCGCATTCCTTCTTCGATGTACGTAAGCGTTTTTCTTTTTATTCGATCATTTTTTTTCCCCCCTCCGTGATTTCATTTATTTTCATTCACCTCTTCTTTTCGCCGGCGGATTAGGTCATCCATTCTATGCTCGTTCCAATTTCCGACTCAAAATTATTCAACACACGAAAACTTCCTCTATACAGTTTAAAAGTTTTATTATTATTTTTTAGGAAGACTTCTGTGTCGGTTCTGGGTTTGATGAAAGGACTGGTGTGTGTGTGTGTGTGTGTGTGTGTGTGTGTGTGTGTGTGTGTGTGTGTGTGTGTGTGTGTGTGTGTGTGTGTGTGTGTGTTGTAGCCCTGTACATCCCCAGATATTGCTAGTTTAACTTACAACAGATTTAACACACTTTAACACACAAAAAAAAAATGGCTAGCGCGCTCGCCTCACAACCAAGAATTCCCCGGTTCCATTCCCGAGTGAATGGGTAGCGGGTGTCAGTTTGTTGTTGTGTTCTGCCTCCCGGGTGTGTGGATGGGAGTGGGTGCAAAGTTTCAGCCGTACCCAAAGATCCGTCACTTCTGAACTAGCTCATTCGGGGAGGGTACAGGCTTGGGATCACGAGTCTATCGCGTGGTCAGACCATGGTGAATCACACACACACACACACACACACACACACACACTCGGCCCCGCCCTTCAGGAAGCAACACGGTTCAGCCAGCCTCACCCTGCCCCCACCCTGCCCGTGTCCGGCAGGGCGCCTGAGACCTTGCGCCGCGCAGAGGATTTTGTGCCACACCTACATGCCGCCAACACCACCCAGGAACTCGTGGCCTGCCGCCCTTATACATAATCATGTTAGTCCGTGGAAGGGAATCTGGAGGTACGAGGGAAGAGCAGAAAAAATGCCGGTTGAAATGCGTGTGGTTCGGTAAATACATATTCCATCCTTCCTGAGGAATTTTCCAATCCTGGAGAAGTATGAGTCGAGTGGGGCTGCCAAGGTCACCTTCACGTAATTTTCAAATCGATCTTTACAAAAGATGTTCGACAACTGGACTTTTAGAAATTACTATAGTATTAATTCATGTTATGGAGGTAATCAAATGACTTCTAAAGTGAATACAAAACGAGTATTTCAGAGTAGGTAATTGCCTTACGTAACCTGAGCCACGACGTAGTTACTTGAATATTCTTGTAACTTCTCAGCGTGCTTGACAACGCAGCCTATTTCTCACATAACACAAAAGCAACTGACCGACTTTGCTCATGTCTTGTCTCAACTACTGGACGTGAGCACCTTCCTCATGAAATGTTCCTCTTACGCTTCCGCCACTTTTTTTTATTTACATTATAATTAGGAAACATTCAGTGTGACAAGTATTCTTAGGGTAGGAGTTGTCGAGTTGATGTAGATCATTAGCTACTAGATGGAAAAGACTTGCCCCCGTGCAGTCTGCCGATCCACTGTTACCAGCTAGCCACCGCGTGATTGTCATTATGTAGTGCGAACTATTATATGGTTCTGGTTTTCTACAAAAAAGGACATAACTAATAATGAAGCTGACAAAGATTTGCAATCATGCTCTACATTGACAAGAAGCTGCCAGTAAAGATAGCAAGTGAGGAGTGGAGCAGCGTCCCTGCTGGTCAGGGTCGAAACGTTGCAATTCAGAGGTAGTTTTCTTCTCGGGAATCTCAGTGGCAAGGTTACCCAATACCATTACTCTACCCTGTTATGCTATTGTAATGCTGGTCTGACGGGGGGAATGAAATGATGTCCAGTGTGCCAGTGTCCCCGGCAACTGTTATTAAAAATAAAAAAATCCAGAAAAAAGTAGTCAAAATGAGAAACACCATAAGGTATTTTTTTATCAATTGTATTTAAGATGTTATTGGAAGGTATACATGTTACGAATAGTAGCCTCTTCCCGCCCTCACCCCTGAAGGCTGCTGCGGCACCGTCGTGGAGAGCATTGATCCCGCTCTAAACTTACCGAAGTGGAAGCCAGTGCGTCCATAAACTTGAAATGCGAGGCAAAGTACCTGCACTTCGTTCCTGCTTGGTCGGCTGATAAAAGCAGTGTAACTGAGGTAGAGCAAAGGTAAATTATTGAATCTAGATATCTAAGATGCCTCTGAAATAGGGGTTTCAAATGATGTCTAGAATCCTTTAGGGCGAAGGGGAGTGCCTTGGCACAAAGGCGGGTAGTGCAGACCATGCGCAACTCAGGTTTATCGCTCTCACCGTGACACTGGAATAAAATTGGGGCTAGCTCTCGGATCCTTGCGAATGTCGTCAGTGACTGCACATATTTTTTCGCTGCAACTCCAACATAAGCGGCTCGGAGTCAGGCGTTGCAATCATACCATAATCCTCTTAAACTCAACATGTAAATCCAAGACTTACTTTCGTTTGTTCCTTCCATGAGCATTGACAGCGATACAATAAAAATGGCTCAAAAAAACAAATCCCTATTAAGTAAGTACTCTATCAACATAATTCACACCGACAGAGGGGTCAGGAGGGGGAATGAGAGGGAAGGGGTCAGGAGGGGGAATGAGAGGGAAGGGGACAGGAGAGGGGGCGGGAAATAGACGAGCGGATGGGGGGAAGGTGAAGGGAGTGGAGCTTACGCGAGACAGGTGAGGGGGGGAAATTGGAGAGGTGGGGAGAAAGCAGGGGAAGGGTGAGGGGGGAGGGGTGGATAGTGTGGCAGTGAACAGGTGGGGGGAAATTTGTGGAGGTCGGAGGGGAAGGGGGAGGCGCCTGGCAGTATCCCCTGGCCGGCTCATCCTGAAGTCGGAAATGAATTGCCGAGAAAAATAAACGCGTAAAAGTGTCAATCTCTAACCTGAATATTTATGAAAAGTTAATAATGTGATCGGAATGCTTTGAATTCAAACTATAGATGACCGGGTAAAAATAGGTTCCGTGTTCCCTTGTTTCCTTGCTGCTTCTATGTTGTCCGCTTGTCTGCCTGTCAGTTGGGTAGCCTCAGTTCTTTAGTCTATCTATCAAAATTCGTCTGTCTGTGTTTGTCTTTACTCCTTTCTTGAATCTTGACTTGTGTATCTATAAGTTTGACTATTTGTAGAACTGTCTGTTTGTCTGTCTGTCTGTCCGTTAGTCTGTGATGTCCTACAGTCACTGCCTCTGTGTGTATCTATGTACCTGTATTATGATCATGTATGTATTCGTGTCTGTCACTATGCTTGTCTCTTTATTTATACGAGTGCATGACAATTCTCTCTCTCTCTCTCTCTCTCTCTCTCTCTCTCTCTCTCTCTCTCTCTCTCTCTCTCTCTCTCTCGTCCTTCCGGCCTCCATTGCACTCTTTATGCGTCAACAACTTTCCCGTTTTCTGTTAGCCTCGCCTTTTGTACCCTTCCCATTTTTTATAAGCTTCCAATATGGCGCCGCGTGTTTTACTCCACTTCCGCTTTCTTTTGTCATTTTACCGCCTCGTCCACGGCGTGTCAATTCCCTAGCCAGTTATTGTTTTTGGTTTTGTTGTTGTTACTGAAATTGTTTTGCCGTTATTTTATTTTTTATTTACCGGATCTTATTCATCAAAATTTTCTCTTGCATTTCTATTTACTTCGTTTTCTGCTTCTTTTTTCTTCTTGGTTTCAAAAAAAATGTTATAAGTATTTCTATTTTCATTATTATCATTTTTTATCATTTTTCTCATCATTATTCTTATCATTATTATTTAGTTTATCGTATATATTCCTGCCAATATCATTTTTCTCTCCTCTCTATCTATCTATCTATCTATCTATCTATCTATCTATATATATATATATATATATATATATATATATATATATATATATATATATATATATATATATATATATATATATATATATTTCACCGTTAAAAATGAAAATAAATTTGAGTGCGAAGGTGAGACGGGGGTGGGGGTGGGGCGGCAGGGGAGGGACGAAGCAGACACCAGCGGCGGGACACGTGGCTGCTGCTGCTTATTAGGCCGAGGAAGTGCGTCTGTCTGTCAGCATGTCCGTGTAATGGAATGAGCAGCGCTATTCTGGTAAGGCCGGGAGTGCACTCACTTTACACAAATTACTTAACATCCAAGTTATATATTGTTTCCAAAATACCCTGAGGCATCGCTAAGCGCTTCACCTTACCATCTTAATTGGAAAAAATATATATATAAAATTGGAAAAAATGCTTCCGTTAAAAGGATTTGCATATAGATATAGATAGATTGTTTGACTAATGCATATAGACAGACAGACAGAATGACAGAGATAGATATAGATAGGTAGATACGAAACCACTCGATATAACGAACAACTGGGTCATGAGGGAGCTCTGGTTAGTCTGACTTACGTCTAAAATAATATTAATACAGCGCTGTCATTGGCTTGTACCAAGAGCGAAGATTTCTCTGGAAACTGATTGGGGGACGGGGATTGGCGGTGATTAATTTGAGCATGGCTGAGAGCGTGGAAAATTGGGAGAGAGAGAGAGAGAGAGAGAGAGAGAGAGAGAGAGAGAGAGAGAGAGAGAGAGAGAGAGAGAGAGAGAGAGGAGAGAAGAGAAAAATACGGTGAGAGAAAAGTACGTAAGAGAGAGAAAAATACAGTAAGAGAGAAAAATATGGTCAGACAGACAGATAGACATACAGACAGGAAGATCAGTCGTCAGCCAGACAGACAAGCCACTGAGTCCTTACGGTCCACAGCCGGTGTTTGCCTTAAAAGCCAAACTCACGGAAGCAGCTGCCGCTAACACAGCGGGCCGCCGCGGCTCGGGAGCGGCGATTGTTTATGAAAGACTTTTGCAAGCTGCACAACCGTGGCATGCAGGATAAAGCCACCTGAGGGTCCTTATGTCATCGCAAAATTGTTATGTATCACTAAAATCAATATCTTAATGTCAATATCGTGGTGTCGTTATTGTTTTTAAATATAATCAACATTTGAAAAAAGATAACATCGTGTTGGCGTACATCTTATAACCAAACGTCTCGAAACAATTTGATCACCTATTTATCCCAGCTGAAGCATACAAGTTCACCAAGCTCTCCACAGAAGAGTTGTGTGTCACAGAGGTGCCAGTGAAAAGGCTCATCCCGCCATGACACGCCACCTCTCTTGAAGCTCGTCCTGTAGCCTTGACACATGCAAGAATTTTCCCGTTCAAAATGCTTTGGAATGAAGAAAAAGAACTTTCATTGTTAACACTATCCCTTTAAACTAACTTTTGAAGAAAGCAGACAAGGATCCTTCCTCAGAAGACGACCAGAAAAAATCCGAAGGAAATTGATGCATGTCTCCAGCAGCTTTGTAGATGAGTGTTTATTGGCTGGGCGCCGATGCGATAATTCACATTTGCTAACAAAATATTTTGCATGAAAATATGCATTCTTCCTTGAGTTAAAAAATTATGGACGGCAGGGATGCAACATGTATTATACAAAATTAACGGTTGAGAAAAATCCGACGACCCTTGTTTCAGATCAATATGATATCACTGTTCCATCGAGGACAAATTTCGGGTAAAAAAAATATTTACGTGAACATCTAAGGCGCACTCTTGCCAAGGCGAAGCACTGGGGCATAAGGCACGCAGGTGTGTTTGCTGCAGTTAGGATTACGTTAATGTTGACCTTTAAAACTATAATTAAACGAGGTGATATAATTATGACAGCTTTCAAACCTCCTTGCGGGCTGCATCCTGGAGGAGCGATAAAGGGGGTGACCATTAATCGAGCTATGCAGGAAATATTAACTCATTAGGAAGGCTTCTTATACACTGAAACTAAAATAGTGATACCTAAATATTACGCTAATACATTTGAACGGAAGTCGTGGCGAAGTTTTGAAAAATCAGCAACGTAATCGACTTCCGTGAGTGTGTGTGTGTGTGTGTGTGAGAGAGAGAGAGAGAGAGAGAGAGAGAGAGAGAGAGAGAGAAACAATATCCCCTCCACCAACACGCCCTCAAAACACCATCACCACCAGCTTTCAACCACGAGGCCAAGAATTTCACTGTCTCTTGGCAACGACATGTCATCCCGCCTCTGTTTTATGAGAATGAAATCGACGTGCCAGCATTGTGTGATGGCGGAAGCGTTGTTGTTGTTGTTATTTTTGTTGCTGTCGTCGTTGTTAGTGGTGGTGAGGCTCAGATTATCAACGATAGCATGTGTTACTTGTCTGAAAGTTGGAAAGTTTCGTTTAGTCGGTGCAACGTCTGTAGTCATATGCCGGAGAGAGACAGAAGGGGAAGGAATTATAGGAGAAGGGAACAGATCCCAGGAGACGGGACACAACCCCCGATTAACACCTCGTACCCATTCACTGCTGGGTGGACAGGGGCGTGGGATATCGGAAAAGCCGCCCAAATTTTTCCACTCCACCCGGGAATCGAACCCGGGCTCTCTCGGTTGTGAGCCGAGTGTGCTAACCACTGCACCACGAAGCCCCCATAGGATAATGGAACTAGTCGTCCTTAGTTATCAACTTCTCCCCTGTTGTTCTTCTTGAAAACAATGCATATTTAGCTCTTGACCATGACAGTAGAGGAACATTTAATGGAAATAAAATGTTAGGATATTTTTAGATACAGGTAAAAATTTGAAGAGTCAGGAGGTATACAATCTGGTCGACCTACTAGAATGCATTTTAGTAGTAACTTGGTTTGTTGTTCAACTTTTTATGGAATAATTGGTACAAACAATTGAGTTGTAAAGACACCAGGGGAAATACGGACAACTGTGTCTGGGAACCCGAAAATATCCCCTTTACTCTCTGCACCCCCCGCCCCCCTTGCAGCCATGCCTTGCCTCTGTCATTCTCCTTCCCGGCTGTCGGTCTGCAGTTGTGTCAAAGATCGTAAATTCAGGCAGATGATGTAAACACGAACGTCCAGAATACAAAAGAAGCCAAAAAGAGACAAACATACACACACACACACACACACACACACGCACACACACACACACACACACACACACACACACACACACACACACACACACACACACACACAAACAAATACACGTGCACACATTAATATAAAAAAATTGCGTTTGAAAACATTCCAAGTTTGAAGTGTGTGTGTGTGTGTGTGTGTGTGTGTGTGTGTGTGTGTGTGTGTGTGGCGTCCTGCCAAGGAGGGGCGTTGGCGATGGATGGCTGTCCAGGGCGATAGCAGTGAACAGCAGACTTGCTGAGCACTGCAGGCGCAATGGGTGGCTGTTCGTCGACAATTGGGACCTCTTCTTTGGCAACGACGCCCTCTACGCCCGTGACGGGATACACTTGACGTTCAAGGGTGTTGAGGCTCTCTCAGACTCCCTTGAGCGAGCACTTGGTACCCTGAGGGATTTTTTAGTATAGGCGAGGGGGGGAGGAGTAATGGGAGCAATGGGAGGAGTAATGGGAGGGGACATCTAACTCATAATATAACCAGGCAGCTTGGAAGTAATTCTAGGGGAGTAACAGAGGACGGGCTAAGAATCTTCTATACTAACAGCAGGAGCCTCAGAAACAAGATAGACTTACTAAGGGGTGAAGCTTGTTCAGAAAATTTTGACATAATAGCAATCACTGAGACATGGATAGACACTGCTAATAGAAATTTTAGATCAGAATTTGAAATGACGGGTTATCAGATGTTTCACAAAGACAGAAGGGGCAGAAAGGGAGGTGGAATTGCTCTATATGTTAAAGACTCACTTAAATGTTTAGTTAACAATTCAGTCAAAACTAACATGGATTCAGAATCAGTTTGGGTGGACGTTTACAAAGGGAAAGAAAAACTAACTAGGAGTTATGTACAGGCCACCTAACCTTAACAGGCAGGACACGAGTATATTACTACAGGAGATTGGCAGGGCGAGTATGAGTAGAAATGTCTGCGTAATGGGGGACTTTAATTATAGGAAGATAGACTGGGAAGACCTAGTGGGTGACCTGGAAGCCGAGGACTTTCTTGAAGTTATACAAGATAATTTCCTTAAGCAGGAAGTTACTGAGCCTACCAGAGGAGATAACATATTAGACTTAGTCCTAACCAATAATGGGAACTTGCTACGTGAGTTGGAGGTGGGCGGAGAGTTAGGAAATAGTGACCACAGAACGGTTCGTTTTAGCTTAGACTGGGCGGTAACCCGCGAACCAAACCCAGTGTTAGTGCCAGATTTCAGAAGAGCAAATTACGAGGGGCTTCGAAGACATCTTGAAGGGGTAAACTGGGATAATTTAGGGATTCATGAGGGCCAGAACTGCGGATTGGAGAGCCAGGAGAACCAGGTAGAAATGTCTTACAATAACTTAGTTAGAGTAATAGTAGAGGGGCAAGGACAGCATATACCACAGCGAACACTTAGAAAAGAAAACAATGATCCTAAGTGGATGACTCGTGGACTAAAACACGAGATTGGGTTAAAGAAAGGAATTTATCAGAAAATAAAAATGGTGAAACACATCTCAGGGGCCGGTACGTCGAACTATCTAGATTAGTTAAGAAAAACACCAGGATAGCAAAAAGGAACTATGAGATCAAAGTAGCAAATGAGGCGAAAAGTAATCCTAAGGGCTTCTTTCAGATATATAGAACAAAAACACGGGAGAAAATTGGACCGCTGAAAATAAACACAGGGGAGCTAGTAGAAAATTACGAAAATATGAGCACATTGTTGAACGACTACTTCCTTTCAGTATTCACACAGGAGGATCGAACGACTATACTGGAAAGAGTTCAGGTGTACGAGGGCGGGGATGGCGATAAATTGAGGGATATAATCATTACCAGGCAAGTACTTCAGGATGAGATAGATAAGCTTAAGAAGAACAAGTCGCCAGGTCCTGATGGGATATTTCCGAGGGTATTAAAAGAATTAGGTGATGTACTCAGTGACCCACTAATCGACATCTTTAAGATGTCGGTAAATACTGGCTATGTGCCGAGCCTATGGAAAGTAGCTAATGTGACGCCGATTTTTAAAAAGGGGGACAGGTCGGTTGCTTCAAACTATCGCCCAATTAGCTTAACATCGGTTATAGGCAAGATGCTGGAGTCCATAATAGCCAGGAACATTCGGGAGCATTTAGAGAAACATAGCTTAATTCACGACTCGCAGCATGGGTTCACAAAAGGTAGGTCATGCCTCACCAATCTCTTGTCCTTCTACAATAAAGTATTTGAGGCGGTTGACAGAGATGAAAATTATGATGTAATCTATCTTGATTTTAGTAAAGCGTTTGACAAAGTTCCTCACCAACGACTGTTGCTTAAATTACAGGCTCACGGAGTAGAGGGCAAAGTTTTGAACTGGGTCAAGGCGTGGCTTAGCAATAGGAAGCAAAGAGTGCAAATCAATTGTAAAAGATCTGACTGGGGATGTGTTACGAGTGGGGTCCCACAAGGTTCGGTATTAGGTCCACTTTTGTTTATTATTTACATCAATGACTTAGATACAGGAATTAGTAGTGATGTTAGTAAATTTGCAGATGATACCAAGATCGGTAGAGTAATTGAGTCGGATCAGGACGCTAGTATTCTCCAAGGTGAACTCAACAGATTGTATGACTGGGCGGATAAATGGCAGATGGAGTTCAATGTAGGGAAGTGCAGTATTCTGAGTGTAGGTAGGAATAACCCCTCACATAACTATTGCTTAAATGACACTCTCATAAGCAGGTCTGGGTGCGAGAGGGATTTAGGGGTCTTAGTGAGCTCTGATCTCCGTCCAAGGGCACAATGCATTCAAGCTAGAAATCGAGCTAATAGGGTACTGGGATTTATTTCAAGGAGCGTAAGCAACAGAAGCCCCGAAGTCTTCCTCAAACTATATTTAGCATTAGTTAGACCTCATCTTGACTATGCGGTTCAGTTCTGGTCACCTTACTATAGAATGGATATCAAAATGTTAGAATCGGTGCAGAGGAGGATGACTAAGATGATTCAGGGGTTGAGAAACTTGCCATACGAGGAAAGACTCAAACAGTTAAACTTGCATTCTCTAGAAAGGCGAAGGGTGCGTGGAGACATGATCGAGGTTTATAAATGGATGAAGGGCTTTAATAAGGGAGACATACATAAGGGTTTGTTGGTAAGAGAACCGGGTAGGACACGAAGTAATGGGTTTAAACTGGATAAATTCAGATTCAACAGGGACATAGGCAAAAATTGGTTTACTAACAGGGTGGTGGATGAGTGGAATGGGCTTAGCAGTCATGTGGTGAGTGCCAATACAATTGTCACACTCAAAAATAGACTAGATAAATTCATGGACAACGATATTAGGTGGGGTTAGATACACGGGAGCTTGGGGTCAATGGAGCTGCCTAGTACAGGCCTACCGGCCTCTCGTAGACTCCTGCGTTCTTATGTTCTTATGTTCTTATGTCTGTCTGTCTGTCTGCATGTCTGTCTGCATGTCTGTCTGTCTGTCTGTCTGTCTGCATGTCTGTCTGCATGTCTGTCTGTCTGTCTGTCTGTCTGCATGTCTGTCTGTCTGCCTGTCTGTCTGGCTGGCTGGCTGGCTGTGTCGGTGTCTGATTGTCTGTCAACGTATCTTGCTTTGTCGGTGTGTCTGTTTGTCTGTCTGCCTGTCAATCTATCTTGCTGTGTCGGTGTGTTTGTTTGTCTGTCTGTCTGTCAATCTACTTTATCAATCAATCACTTACCTTCTCTTTTCTTTTTTTTATTTTTTTATAAATACATTAAAATATTTATTTCATTACATAATTACAAAAATGTTAAAACATGATTAAGACTGAATAAATGAATCTATATTCACACTACGAGAGTATTCACAGAACTTATCGAAGATTTATTTCTCTCACACAAACTGATACACATCTCACCATTAACACCAAAAAGAGTCAGAGACTTTATTTAACCATGACTAGGAAGAGACCCTCCAGTAAGAACTAAATCAGTGTTGTTCTAAACTGAAAGCGTTCGGTCTCTCCTGCTCCGTCCCTAACTTTAAGAAGTTATTCAGCTTAGATCTATCTTGTTATCGTTGTGTCTCGTCTCGCTGTACACTCTGTCTGTCTGTCGTTAACATGTTCTCATGTCTTTCCTTCTCTTTATATTCTTTATCTCTACTCCTCGTCCCTCACCCTGCTAACACTCATACTACTTGCAGTTTACAACACAGCAACACTTCAATGTACAAACACTTAGAACATTCACTAAATCACTTACAAAAGTTGGTAAGCCTTTCCACAAATCTCTAAGGCCTAAATCTCAATACAAAGCGACAGAAACTATACCAGAGAACAACAAACGCTGAAGCTCTAAAAATATGACCCACGAATATGTACGGATTAAAGCAGCTAATAGATATAGATAATAAAAAGCAGTGTATCACCGTCACAAAGAAATATGTTTCTCACTACCACAAACAAGTACAGTGCTGATCATTAACCACCACAAATGTTGCCACAACAAAACACAATCATCGCCATCAAACCGCCGCTGCAGCCCTCCCCCAGACCTGCCTCACCGCCGCTAACAACCACCACTGCCCAACTACGGCCAATTAGGACCCTCAACTGGAAAAGATTTGTCTTGGGGCCGCCCACAGGCTCCGGGGGATGTCGATGTTGTTGCTGCTGTGTTTGTTTGACTACCTATTTTTCTTTCCCGTCCCTATACATTTCTTTATTGCTTCGTGTTTTTCGTTCCTTCGTTTTTTTATGGTTTGTTTGTTTGCTCCTCATATTTCTGCCCTTGGTAAAAACTTACAGCCGGCAAACAACACGACAGCAATCCATCAGCGGCACCGCTATACGAGTCAGCGCCACGGAGGGCCGACAACACATAAGTCCGCCGAGCTCGCACACAACATAATGGTCCACTCACGGGAAGAAGAACGCAAGAGGGTTACCGACGTGAAATCTGTCGGGACACACTCAATGGCTGAGAGGATCAGAGTCTACAGCAGCCGGAGCGTCCTAAGGCGGCTTGGAACCCGTAACAGAGGGAATTAGGCTCGACGGAGAAATTATTGGAAGAGGAAGGGAGGGCGATTATTTTTGTTAAGAAGATTACAACGTCGACAAAGGATTGGAAATTGATTAAGACTTATACACGGATTCAGACGTTTTACGAGGCGGGGTTACGGGCTAATGGAATCTGATTGTTGTGCTGGACAGAATAATAAAAATGTTTCCTTGACACGGCTACAGACAAACACTCACACTCATCTCTAACGTTAGTCTTCGAAAAGAATTATTTAACCCCAAAATTGCACTGATTGTATTGATTACTTGCACATGCGCAGTGACGTTTTTTCCCCCTCATTCAGTACAGTTACATTCAATCAAATATTCAACTATGCTGAGTAATAAAAAAAAAATCATGAAGAAAAAGTCAAATTAATAAAAAAAGAGATTAATATATAAACAAATGAGATAATGGATTGCCATCCAGTTTAATGACTATTATCATTCCATTCAATATTTTTTCACCACACTATCATTAACCTCTCCATTCCTAATCGGGCATTTCAAATTTTTTTTTTCGAGTGACATGGCCTCTGTCCATGTTTCTCATCCATATGTCATGACAGGGAGAGTGCAGTTATTGAAAGTCCTTCGCTGGATAGCATCCCAGTCTGTTACCTTGTTTTCCTGGACCACCCAAGCCGTCTTCCTTTTCTGGGTCGACTAAGGGACTTCCATTAGCCAGTTGCATCTAACAATGAATGCTCTAAACCTGAAATTCTTGAGATAGATGGGATCCAACTACATTGCAACTACGTAAGAGAAGTTTCAAACGCATCACCAATGCTCACCTCCAGGCCTCTCTTAGTTGCAAAGAACAAATGTATTTAGGCAAATAAGCACAATCTATATGACGGCATTGAAGGGACTAGCTTTTGCCTTTTTTTTCTCCGCTACTGATGAGCTTCCATTCACGGGATGATGCAATACACAAATAACTTGTCTAGCTGATGCAGAGCGTTTCTCGTCTGAAGCCGATTGGCCGATTGTCATGTTTCGTAAAACAAGTTCCCTACAGTCATTTAGCTTTGCAGAAACAAGACTTCGTCACTTACTTTTTGTCTGTATATTATTACAACAATAATCAATGACGGAAACAATGTATGTAGTGAAAAAATAACGTCAAATCTTAAAAGGAAAATCACTATCTAGCGGAAGAAGTCTGTCGTTAACTATTGTCCTCCCGGAGACAATTAACGGGTGGCCTTGTGCCATGGTGGTCAATGTGCCAGCCTTGTGAACAAAGTGTGCGGTAAGGCTGAGTCTGGAGGAGGGAGTGAAACTAACTCAAGGAAGAAGAAGAACTGGAATGTTTGCAGCATACCAATACCTCTTATTTTTTATTACGAGAAACGAGATATTTTTTATCCAATAACAAAACGTAATAACTTATTCCTTTTATAAACAAATCAAGACCTCACTGTAGTACAGAGTCTTTTCAGTATGCTACAATACATTCATATCATTGTATCCAAATATATACAAATGTTCGCCTGAATTTCAAAACCCACTCTAAGAGCTTGAAAGTGATTATCTTTCTTTCTTGCTCTCAAAAGAACTACCTACTTGATTTATAATACAGCAAAGACACGAGCGAAGAGGCTTTGTAAATCTCCACACCGACAATTAGAAAAATTGCTGACTCCTCCATTTCTGACAAATGTTTCCAATGTTTCATACTTTCATTTCTTGAATACTGCTTGCCAGTCCGCTCCTCTGCTGCTGGATGTCACTTAGCATTAATCGACAAGATTTCCCTGACAGCTAATTTTCTGTTCGGTGTAAAAGGAATAATGAACATCGTCATGTTGGCAGTTCTCTTTGCATAATATATTCAGTCTAGCCCATCCCATTCTCTGCATAGCAGCGTTCAAAATATATTTGCATCATCTCGTCCAATTAGGTACATATTATCAAGCGCAACAACCCGTAGCCAGTGATAAGTTTAGCTGCTATAGAGAGCTCTGACATTCAACCCCAAAATCTCTGTATTACCGCCAAAAGCCGTGCAAATAGTCTTGGATTATTATTTCCAGAACTGTAAGTTACGTGAGCTCAGACGTTATCCTTAAATTGTGTTTGGCACTGGTTCGGTTTCACCAGGATTTTACTTTCCAGTTTTGGTGTTAGTATCATAAGAAATATAAAGATTCCATCGAGGTAAAACAGATATGAATGACAAAACCGATCCAAGGACTTGGAGCTTATCGTACAAAGAAAAACTGCAAAAAAAAGGCAAACTTAACTTGCATTCCTTGGAAAGACGTAGACTGCGTGGAGATTTAACTGAGGTTTCTAAATGGATCAAGGGGATTAAAGGGCAACTTTGATGAAGCTCAGGAGGACATAAACAAGACCTGCTTCGGGAACAAGGTAGTGGATGAGTCAAACAAACTGAGCAGGTATGTAGTTCATGCAAACACAATTGAAAGATAAAAATGGAGGTTAGACGCATTTAAGGATTGGAAGGGAATTGGTGAATAACCCATCTTCAGGAGCAGCCATGTGTAGGCCGTCTGGCCTCGTGTAGTCTCTTTGAATGTTCGTGTACCCTTGTGCGTAGATAGAGACCGTATTCATATCAATTACATGTCCTCTACTTTACCCTCTCTGTCGTTAAGCACATGTATGCGTTTTATGTGACGAGGTAAAAGATTTTGTACCTTAAAGTATTTGCAGTCTTCTGGTTCAACCTACTGCACTGTTTTTAATAGTAATAATAAGAATAATATAAATAGAACAACAAAAATAACAAAACATCAATAACAATAATAATAATATAATAATAATAATAATAATAATAATAATAATAATAATAATAATAATAATAATAATAATAATAATAATAATGATAATGATAAAGATAATAATAATAATAATAATAATAATAATAATAATAATAATAATAATAATAATAATAATAATAATAATAATAATAATAATAATAATAAAGTAGGAAATAATAATATTTTGTTCAGCTAAAAGTAGAAAACATCAGACAAAAAGAGAACATGATAATTTTTCGACAGCAGTAACAAGGCTCAACCTGTTGTTCGAAATTGTTATTTCTTTCTTCTCAACAACTTGTCCTCAGGGCATCAAATTAATCATCCACATCATTTAAAATAATCACCGTGTGTGTGTGTGTG
>NC_066549.1:9986153-9991153 GCF_024679095.1 Eriocheir sinensis | reverse complement strand
TGTTTCCCTTCCCAGCTGGCAGGCGACATACAGACAAACAAGCAACGTACTATGTCACCCTTCAAATTCAATTATCCTCCGGGGTAGTACATCACTGGGAACTTCATCTCACTCCCAATGTCACCAGTACGGAGATGCCTTGTGAAATCCAATTGCATCTGTCGACATCTCAGCTTTATTCCATTACGCCTTGCCCGTGAAGCGAGGTCGAATGAAAACAAGTTAGTGGCCTTAATGTTGATGAGGGAGAGTGCAAGGACAGGTAGGGTGAGGGCGCAGGTAAAAGGAAGCAGTGCGCGAAATAAGTAAAGGGAGGGACCGGTGAGGAGAAGAGGTGCCAAGAGGAATTCATAGTGAAGGATGGGTTGAGGCGGAAGGGTGACAGAGAAAGAGAGAGAGAGAGAGAGAGAGAGGGGCAGGGAAGAGGAGGTGGGATGAGAATGTGATGGACGAGTCAGAGGGCTAATGGAAAGTGAAAAAGGAGAGAGGAAAGGGGGAACGGTCAGTCAAGTGTTGTTCTACTTTTCTTCGCATTTTGAATATTCTTTCTTCTACCATGTCGTATCTCAAGACTCTATGGTTGTTTTAGATTTTTATTTCACTTCTACAACGGATATTTGGTTTTTCTTTGTGATACTTTAATATTTCTTCTTTTCCTTCTTGTTCTGCTTTTCTTCCCATTTTGAATTTTCTTTCTTCCATCATGTCATTTCTCAGTCTCTGGTTATTTCAGCTCTTTTTTTTTTCAGTTCTACAACGAGTCCCTCTCATATTTGTTTTATTTTCTTAGTAATTCTTCGATGATATTTCTTCCTTTTCTTCTTGTTTTTCTTTTCTTCGCATTTTTAATTTTCCTCTATCATATCTCGTCTCATGATTATTCTCTACCACGAATCTCTCTCGTATTTATCTTTTCTCTGTAATACCGGAGTTGTATTTTTTCCTTTTAATCTGCTTTTCTCCGCATTTTTAATTTTCTTCCATCATGTCTGTCTCAGGTCTCTCTGGTTATTTCACATCTTTATTTCACTTCTACTACGAATCTCTCTCTAGTCTGTCTTTTCTTCATAATACTTTAATGATATATTTTCCTTTTCTTCTTCTTGTCTTCCTCCCTCTTCAGTTCATCCTCATCGACTTCGTTTTTTGCCTATTTTTACATTGTTTGATGCTCGCCCTTTTTACTGCTCCCCCGTCTTCTCTTTTCCTATATTTTATTTTCAATCGTCGAATCCTTCTTCTCCCATTATTCCTGCTTCTCGAATTCCTCCTCCTCCCCTCGTCTCTGTGAAATCACGCTTCCAGACAATTATCATTAACTGTAGTCGTTAGCACATAACTTTTAACGCCTCCGTCCCTCTATTCATCACCTCACATTTTGTTATAAGTTTATTTTTCTTACCTTCGTGTCTCCCTTCAGCGATTTCTCCGTCCTTTCTGTTTTCCTCCTATTTCCTTCTTCATTCATTTATTCCTTCCTTTCATCCGCATTGACCTTATTCCTTACTTCCTTCTCTCCATTCTTCTCCTTTGTATCATCCTTCCCTTCTTCATTCTATAATATATTCCTTCCATTTTTCCTCCTTCCTTCCTTCCTTCCATCCTTCCTTCCTTTTTTTACTTAATTTCTTCCATTCCATCCTCCGCTTTTGCAGTTCTTCCTTCCTTCCTTTCTTTGCATTCCTTTCTTCTTTCCTTTCCTCTGCCCTTCCATATTTTTCATTCGTTCTTTACCTCATTTTTTTTTTCCCTCTGTCCACCCTTCCTCCCTTTTTACCTACCTTTCTTTCTTTCTCTCTTTCTTTCTTTTCGCCTTCCTTCCCTTCTTCCCTTCTTCCTTCCCTTCCATTTCTTCCGTTCATTCTTCATTTCTTTTTTTCCTTCCCTCCTTCCTTCCTTCATTCATTCATTCATTCATTCATTCCTTTCTTCCTACATTCCTTCCCCTCTTCCCTTGCATCCTCCCCTTTCATCCTTCCCTCCCATCCCTCCTTCCCTCCTTTCCTTCCTTTCTTTCTTTCCTCCTATTTTTCTTTCTTCTTTCCTTCCCTCCCGCCTTCCTGTCCTTACCATTGGCCGGGAGATATATTTTGCAAGGATGATGTAGGAGAGAACGTGGCTGAACCGAGTGGCGCTGGGCTCCTGATGATAATGAGAGAGAGAGAGAGAGAGAGAGAGAGAGAGAGAGAGAGAGAGAGAGAGAGAGAGAGAGAGAGAGAGAGAGAGAGAGAGAGAGAGAGAGAGAGAGAGAGAGAACGAAAGAGAAAGAACGAAAGAAAGGAAGAAAGAAAAAAAAGGAAAGAAAAAAATGAAAGAGAACGAGAAAGAAAGAAGGAAAGTGAAAAATTTATGAAAGAAATTATGAAAGAAATAAAGAAAGGAAAGAAAAAGAAAAAAGAAAGAAACAAAAGAGAAAGAAATAGAAAGGAAAAAAGAAAAACAAAAAGAAACAAAGAAAAAGAAAGAAAGGAGAGAGAGAGAGAGAGAGAGAGAGAGAGAGAGAGAGAGAGAGAGAGAGAGAGAGAGAGAGAGAGAGAGAGAGAGAAAGAACGTATGTTCGACGCTGAGTAAAATTTTCAAGCAAATGGACGCTCAAAGACTAACGCGACGAAATAAAACATTGTTCGCTGCAAAAGACGGGAATAAATACCTGAATAAAAATGGTTTAGAGCACGATACAGACAGAAAACACGATAAAAAACATATGGGAAGTTATAAGAACGTTTACCATAGTGTGCCCTTGAATCATTGCTGGATGTGCAGAAAACGATGTCCTGGTAACACTTGAGCGCGAGGAAAATGGGAGAGCAGCGGAGAGAATCTGATGCTATTTATCTGGCGGTGTATTAGGATTACAGTTTTTCTCTATCTTTCATAACTCGCTCAAAGAGACTATTCTCAACATTATTTCTCGGCGGTACTTGTCTGGCCGTGTATTAGGATTATTGTTTTTCCCTTTTTCATAACTCACTCGAGAAGACTATTCTCAACATCCTTCCAAAAAAAATTATCGATTATTTCTACCGTAAGTAAAAACAAAGGGTCACTTACATCTTGCTTCCAGAAATGAGGGATAAAAATAAAGCGGACCTCCCGACTGAAAATGATCAGAACCACAGAAAAGCCGAGCAAAATCTGATGTTTTTTTCATTTCCGTGAGTAAAGAAAAAGTGGTTGCATGATGTAAAGTGTTTTTTTTTCTTTTTTTTACATCTTCGCCTGTGGCGCCGGTAGGCTTGTTTTTGGAGGGGCCTGATGGTATGGCCCAGCCCGTTGTGGCGCAGGCCAGTGTTGATAGTGGCGCCATCTTGCATTGGCTCATGCTGCCCTCCCGGAGCTCATCTTTAATCCCAGAATCTAGAGTCCGGGTTGATAGGTGGTCTTCTGGACAGCATGTGGGTAGTTTTAAGCCACTCGGCGGCGGCTGAAAAATCCCAGCTTTGTGGCACCGGGCGGGGATTGAACTCGTGTCGTCCTGAACGCGGCGCCGTCACGCTGTCGACTCAGCCACCGCCTCCACAAACCATAGAATAACACATTTACTGCTATAAACTGATTGTTGTACATAAATATGTCTCCAATCCACTTACAAACAGCGAGGATGTAGGCGATGGATTCGACATACGTATGTGATTATCACCAAATTGAGCCTCTTAGAGCGGAGCGATCCCTACACGAATAGTTTCCTTATTCTTCGAAACCACAACCTTGCGGTGAACTTGATTATGCGGATTACGCAGAGCTTGATGGAGCAGGTTCCGCTATGCTTTGCTGCACCGGGCTTTGTGGTACAACTTAGTTTAGTCTTCTCAGGCTACCTCAGCTACGTATCTATCGACTGAACTCAAAATAGGATGTCGTGTTCCGTTGCTCGGCTCGACGCACGATTGTCAGTTCACAGACACCCACGCGAGTACTCACTGTGCACCAATAGTCACGGTGCATGTGTTTCCCTCCCTAGAGTGAAAATTCCTGCCATCTCATACGTTCAGCGTCACAGAAAGTGTTTTCTTGGTCCAATCCTCTGAAATGTATTTCTTGGCCATCTGGTGGACACATAACCCCAGCCGGCTCAGACGATCGATGTGGGCCCAGGTGCCGCGAAGCCGCCGAGAAAGTGAAGCAGCAACAACAGTTTCGAGGCGTTCACTCCATCTCGTCGATGAGAAGAGTGAGTCTTGCAGGGTTATAACATCAATTCTCGCAACCCCAAGTGTACATTAAAGAAACAAAAACACATCTTCGAGTAAACTGAAACCCAAAAGATACAAGAAACACAAATTTCAGGACCTGATTTTTGTCGGCACGCTGACCTTGAGGGACCATGGTAAGGATTTTGCCTGAGAATCTCTCGAGGGTCATCCTTTACGAAGAATTAAAGGCTTCGTTAAGCGAGACGGACAAGAGACTAAATAACACTAGTAAATTCACTGCTCGAACAAGCCCCGTTGACTTTGGAAGAAGAGCCGGAAAGCCAACATAAATCTTAGGATTCCACACAGATGAAGTGATACTGGACAGCTTCCAGCGAGGGAGGAAAGTGGCCGGCAGCGTTGTACTCTTAAGACGACCATAAAATAACAATACTGCATGTTGGTCTGTGTATGTTTGTTGTAGGACGGCAGCGGCCAGGCCACATCCAAATATCCAAACAGACATCCAATCAACCAAACAGACACATCTAATCAACCAAACAGACACATCCAAACAGACATCCAATCAACCAAACAGACACATCCCATCAACCAAACAGACACATCCAAACATCCAAACAGACATCCAATCAACCAAACAGACACATCCAAACATCCTAACAGCCACATCCAAACATCCAAACAGACATATCTAAACATCCAAACAGACACATCCAAACATCCAAACAGACACATCCAAACATCCAAACAGACATCCAATCAACCAAACAGCCACATCCAAACATCCAAACAGACATCCAGATATCCAAACAGACACATCCATTCAGCCTCAATCATTCAGCCTCA
>NC_066549.1:9976153-9983653 GCF_024679095.1 Eriocheir sinensis | reverse complement strand
AAGACTGTTTTTTTTTATAGGCTCACAAAACTATCCCTGGAAATGCCTACAACCTCTACGAAAGTCTTAGGTAAATCTTAGGAATAGCGGTTCCTAGCGGGTGCGCGTTTAGGGCACGGTGTGGTGGTAATTACATTTTTAGCACGTTCGACGGGATTTTGACAAGCGGACAGGCGTGTTTATGTCACAAGGGGTGTATTTTTCCGCGCGGGCTCTTCCCTTTCTTCACCCCGGTGCTCGCAGTCTCATCGCCCATCGAATTGGAAGAAATCGCGAGGCCAGCATGGAAAAATACACCCCTTGTGACATAAACACGCCTGTCCGCTTGTCACAACTCCGTCGTACGTGCTAGAGATGTTGTAATTACCACCACACCGTGCCCTAAACGCGCACCCGCTAAGAGCCGCTACTCCTAAGATTTACCAAGTCTTATCAAATGTGAGCGTTTAATCCCGAAATGCTTGAATGTTGCAGAAAAATTGTTACGCTGACCACTAGACCACGGAGGCGTATGTTGTTAAACTATCACTGGGCTCATAAAACTAGCTACCCATGGAAATACCTACAACCTCTACGAAAGTCTCATCATATATGGGTGTTTTAGGTCCCGAAATGTTTGAGAATATGGGCCCATAAATGTATAGTCGACAAGGCTGCAGAAGCGGAGTCTGAATGAAGATGTGTCGCGCTGGACTGGCGTCGAGCTGAGCCGTGACACAAGAAAATTTGTTTGTTTTCGCCGCGCTAGTACGAGGCTCGCCGTAAATCTTCTGTTGCTGCCTCGTTTTCTTTGTGACTGATAAGATGAGGTTCATAAAGACTACCTACGGCTGACCAATAGCAACGTAGCTCCTAAAATTTTTCTCTAAACGAGCTTTTAACGTATTTTCCGATGACAGCTGGATATATTTAACGACAGCTAAATTGTAGAAAAAGTTTTCTCTCTCTCTCTCTCTCTCTCTCTCTCTCTGTGTGTGTGTGTGTGTGTGTGTGTGTGTGTGTGTCCTTTTAATTTCGAAGTATTTTTGCTGACGAGTATTGCCACATTTTTATAATATAGTCCGACACACACACACACACACACACACACACACACGTGGGCGCTCGCGTTATGAAACATTCATTAGTTGCTTGTTTGGAAGTGAGCTCAAAATGAAGAAGCATGGTGAAGCAGCAAGAGGAGTAGGAGGAAGAAATACAGTCCACAGACGAATATTAGCAGAATATTTGAAAAAAAGAGAATATTAGATTTATTATTTTCCGGTTTGCGTTATACAAATATCAGAGTTAATTTATATTTTGTTCGATGTCGCATGAAAGGAAACCGTAACAAGTAAAGATGTGAAAAAACACATTAAACGTTGAAAATTTTTGAATCCTTTGAAAAAATACAATTGTAGCATGTAGTTACTCACTTAAGGAATCATGAAATAATGTGAAAGCTTATTTAAACCTCATTAGAATATTTTCCGCGAAACCCCAAAATATATTAAACACTCAACTACGCGATTATGTTCTCAGTTATTTTCGCTCACGCAGTAAAGCAAAACAACCACAACTAATTACTACAATTTTTCAGCAGCTACGACTAATTACTAACATTATTTTTTTTTCCGAGTGCCCGAAGCAGCTCCCACAAATATCCAAGGAAGGAAAAGTGAACGGACGAATTTTCTCAAGACTTAGAAATTCATCGGCCCGGCAGTAACGATATTTCTTTGGGGGCGTCACGTACCTGACCTCCTGACCTTTGCCTGGAACGACCAACTTGCCTCCGCCGGCTCCACCAACACCTCCTCTTCCTCCTCCTCCTCCTCCTTTTCCTGAGCTATATTTCGCCTCTTTTGCTTCCTCTTCCACCTTAGTTTATTTCTCTTATTGCGCATCTTACTCTCTCTCTCTCTCTCTCTCTCTCTCTCTCTCACCTACCACAGTGGGCGACACAGACACGCACCACACCATTCACCGGTAACGATTATTCCTTCTTCGTGAATGGTGTTGTTTAATGTCACGCTGGATGCCCCGGGGAAGCAGGCGCCTTTAACGTCCGCTCCACAACGATACTCAGCGCTCGGGAACTGCTGCGTTATAGTTCACAGGCGACGAAATGACTCGGAGCTTATCCCGGGATGATTAAACAATTCCACCATCGCCCTCTCAGTTAGCTAAATGACCCAACTTTTTTTTTCTTCTTGATATCCGGGTAAGGTTCTCGTTCTTACCTAGCACCACCGCGTCAGGGCAGTAATTGTAGTAGACGAGAATATCTAGGTTGAATGGCCTAATTATATTATACGGATCGCTTTCCCGCGTTGCGATACAGGATATTGCTGTTATGGATATTAGTCGTATTGACAACGCGCTAATGATTGTTTTGTCATCCAGTTGAAGCCAGCCGCGAAATTTGATGTTTTGAAGCTTGCTCTGAAATGTTAGTGTGTGGGAACATAATGGTGCCTCTTACCATTACTGTTATCATCGCTATTTATGATGGTGGTGGTGGTGGTGGTGTTCTTGGTAGTGGTGGTAGTGGTAGCAGTAGTAGTAGTAGTAGTAGTAGTAGTAGTAGTAGTAGTAGTAGTAGTAGTAGTAGTAGTAGAATTATTATTATTAGTAGTAGTAGTAGTAGTAGTAGTAGTAGTAGTAGTAGTAGTAGTACTAGTAGTAGTAGTAGTAGTAGTAGTAGTAGTAGCAGCAGTAGCGAGAGTAGCAACAGAAGCAGCAACAACAATAGTAACAGTAGAAATAGCAGTAGTTGTAGCAGTAGTTGTAGTACCAGTAGTGGTAGTACCAGTAGTGGTAGTAGCAGTAGTGGTAGTAGCAGTAGTGGTAGTAATAGTAGTGGTAGTAAGAGAAGTATTTGCATACATGTATGTTATGGATGCCGAAAGAGCAATGGTAGTGTTGCGCAATAATCCAATATTCCTACTTCAATTTAAAAAAAAAAAATCTTTGCATTCAGAATATTTTCACAAGTTTCCCTCTCTTTTTTCATGTTACCGAGAATAATGAGTACATAAATCAACTCAAGTGCATATTCATTTCCACCTGAAAGTCTTGTTAACGATTTGATATTCTAAAACGGGATTTTCTGGCAACAAATGTCGCCATAAATAAACCCGAATCTGATGTTAGAGTAGTCAGGCATAAAATGTAGGTCATTTTCTTTACATTTATTAAATACAGCACTGCTTTTCACACGGGGCGCTCCTTATGAACACGTATTTATTGAACTCATAGAAGAATATATTTCCACCCGCCTGCAATAAGTAAAGTAGGAGGAGGAGGAGGAGGAGGAGGAGGAGAAAGACGCAGAAAAAATGAAAGTAGAATGATGAAGTAATACTACAACAACAACTATTACTACTACTACCACCACCACTACTACTACTACTACTACCACTACTACTATCACCATGGTTAATGAGATAACTAATAAAAGCACACAAAGTTTGCCCTTATACAAGCCTCGCATGCCATATTCTACTACCACAAACACCCTCTACAAACATAGGCACCCAAAGGCAAACAAACACGAACACAGACAAGAAAATAAACACATACACATACACATAGTCGACCTTTTTTTATCCCCCCCTCGAGCCCTCAACCCCCCCCCCCCCCCCTCCCCTCCACCACCACCACCACCCCGGCCATCCCTAGCTTCACACGTCGCCTCATCAAGGAGCAAGGGGCCAGCGGAGGATCAAGTTTAGCTCCCTCAGGTCGCTCATCAGACACCAAGGGAACGAATTAGCAGAAGACCACCGCCGCCGGACGCACCTGAGTGATACATCGCCCTTAATCAGTGACTTCGTGTCTACTCTTAATATTTGATGGCGAGCGATGTCTTCCATAGACGTGCATGTAGGCTGAGGGGATAAAGAGAGAGAGAGAGAGAGAGAGAGAGAGAGAGAGAGAGAGAGAGAGAGAGAGAGAGAGAGAGAGAGAGAGAGAGAGAGAGAGAGAGAGAGAGAGAGAGAGAGAGAGAGAGAGAGAGAGAGAGAGAGAGAGAGAGAGAGAGAGAGAGAGAGAGAGAGAGAGAGAGAGAGAGAGAGAGAGAGACAGACAGAGATAGAGACAGACACTGACAGACAGACACTGACAGATAGACACTGACAGACAGACAGACACTAGCAGACAAACACTGACATACAGACACTGACTGACACTGACAGATAGACACAGACAAACACAGACAAACACAGACATAGACAAATACAAACACAGACAGAGACAGATAGAGACATACAGAGACCGAGACAGACAGAGACAAACAGAGACAGAGACAGAGACAAAGACACAAAGGTAGAAAGACAGACAGACAGACGCAAAGGCAGACATAGGTAGGCATACACAGACACACAGAGATAGACGCAGACAGACATACACTGACACACAGATAGACAGACAGACTCTGATAGACAGACACAAAGACGGACAGACAGAAGGGCAGACAGGACAGAAAGACAAAGAGGCAGACAGACAGAGCCAGATAAGAGACAATGAAACTAACGGTTATATAAACAAAAAAAAGTATAAATCTGAAAAAAATAAATCTAATTCATTATTGTTGTTGGAGAGCAAGGGAGATAAAAGTATTTTAACCCTGAGTGTTTAGATGAAAATATAGGAAAGCTGGTGTAGAAAAGAGGAAAAAGCGTTAAACTCTGAATGGTTGTAGGAAATGGGAAAACTGAGAAGGAAGATTCACTACAACTAAATGTATAAAGGTTTGGGAAGCGGCCGCGAGGAACATAGAAAGAATGTACATTGGATGGAAAGAGAAGGACCACCACCACAGGGACAAAAGGGCAGACAATAAGGCCACTCAACTTGTAAAGGCGATAAATGGTTAGGTATTGTGATCAATATTCAGCTATACAGTATACCGATAGGCCAGAAAACATCGACGGCTCCTCACCAAATGTCCTTCCCTCCAAACAGCATTCCAACATAAAAAAGATGTACCAAAAGACAAATACAAACATTTTTAAAGGATATAAGAGAAGGAGGGTTTCTAAACTATAACCAACCAGACAATAAACTAAAACTCTTGACATAATGCGAATACGTGGTTGATTATAAATTATCGCTTAAAGAATGCACTTCCAGTATGTAAATATTGAAACGGGATGTGATGATATTGGCTCAGTTGCTCCGAAAATCGATACGGGCATGATAGGTTAAAGTTAGCCTTCCTGAGGTCTCGTCTGAGGGAGTTATTAACGGCGTCCTCGCAACAGTTCCAATTTTGAGACGTAATACGTGATAATTACACCCTCCTGAGTTTATGGCCACCTTGCAGAGGCGTAATTGTGAGGTCTGGGCATGCCGCCAATACCGGATATAAAGTGAGGAAAAGGTAAAGAAAAAGATGAAGATGAAAAAAATGACGAAGATGAAGAAATTAAGAAAATTACGGAAATGACGAGGGAAAAGAAAAAGAAAAAAAAAGAAAAAGAAAAGAAAAAAGAAAAGAAGACGAAAAAGAAGAAGAAAAGAAGAAGAAAAAGAACAAGAAAAGAAGAAGAAAAAGAAGAAGAAAAGAAGAAGAATCGGAGGACGACGAGGAGGAGGAGGAAAAGGGATAAAATGACGCAGCAAAATAAATAGTGAGGAAGAAATAAAAAAATAAAAGAAACGAGAAGAATAGAAGGTAAAAACGAAAAAAAACGAAAAAATGGAGAAAAGAAGGAAGAAGGAAAAAAAATAGAGCGAAAGGACCATGGCGAACGAAAATAAAAGAAGGAATGAAGAAAAACGAATACATGAATATTGTAAAAAGGGTGAGAAAAAGAAGCAAGAAATATATAGTGAACGAAGAAAAAGAAACATTGTTGAAAGGGAGAAACAGGGAAGAAAAGAAAGAAGGAACGAAGCAGTTGAAAAAAGTAATAGAGAGAGAATAAAGGATTAGGGGCGGATTAACTGACAAGCCAGGAGAGAATAAGAACACCAAGACAAAGGAAAAATATAATACAGATGATGTCGGTGGTGGCCAAATTGATGGTAATTGGGTTACGGGACGGGCTCCTTGTCACGCCCAGGTGGTCAGGTGTCCCCCCCCCACCTCGCCATCATTAGCAGTGACACCCAGGAAGGATGTGCCACTTAATCTGTATCTTACTACTTCAATCACCATCATCATAATTACTACTATGATCATTATTACTTTTATTGTTCTCTTACTCTGTGTTGTATGTTTCTATTTTATTGTATGTTTATTCCTCATTATATTACGCTATTATTACTATTATTATTATTATCATTGTTATTTATCATTATTTACTATTATTATTATTATTATTATTATTATTATTATTATTATTATTATTATTATTATTATTATTATTATTATTATTATTATTATTATTATTATTATCATTATTATTATTATTACCATTACAATTAATCTTGATATTCATTTCACTAACACTGTTATGTATAAACTTTCCCTAAAACTTAACTCTGACCCATGCACACCCGTACGATCGATTGATAAAACCGACTAAATAATATACATCTTCTGTAGTGGTTTTGTCGTGACCCAAAGAAGCCGTGCACGTGTCTGCTGCCCGCTAAGTGTTTGCTAGTAAAGCGCATAATACGAGTATACTAATATTTCAAGTTAGTGCCCAGTTTTGGATTAGTCCATCAAACTGTGCAAGAAATATAATTGCAAAATGGACATTTAAAAAAGGAAGGTCTTTGGGGAGGACTTAGCTTGTTAAGCCCTTGAATTATCATATCTGGGAAAAGGTTAATGCTTGCTATAAAAAGTTTCCATGTATTTCTCTCTCTCTCTCTCTCTCTCTCTCTCTCTCTCTCTCTCTCTCTCTCTCTCTCTCTCTCTAATTGTTTGTCTTCATATCTTTGCAGGTCGAGTCATCTATTTACTTAAGAAGTGTGTGTTTAGGCCCATAGTTTCAAATACTTCGGGGCCTCACACACACACACACACACACACACACACACACACACACACACACACACACACACACACAGTCAAACAAACAAACAAACAATATCAATACTTCTATGTTCATATATCACTTTGTTAGCTTGTTTTTGTCAATCTGAATTGCTCTCAAATTACATTTTCAAACTTTGAAAATAAGATGAATTTTATCATCATATCTTACCTAATCATTTGAGAGAAAAAGATCGGCAAACAGACACAGAAAGACACAAAGATGGATACAGACAGACAAGCAGACATGACAGATAGGCAATGATGCATACACTCAGACAGACAGAAACAGTCAATATGAGATATTTCAAGAAATTTTGTCTTACAAGTGAAAAGAAATATATGAAACATTAAAATTCTAGGTCACAGAAAATCAAATAAAAACGCTACGCTTTCTGCTTAACAAATAGTCGTCCCGTCAACGATATTCATAATTCTTCCTATGAAATGACAGTGACGCGTTTATAGGCCTCTGTAATGCTGTTGCTGTATAGGAGAAAGAAGAGGAGGAGGATGGATACATGAGG
>NC_066549.1:9906153-9966153 GCF_024679095.1 Eriocheir sinensis | reverse complement strand
CAGTAGCAACTACATCAACACCAATATATAAGTAATTGATGGTATTCCACACTACATCTATACCATCACTCTCATCATCATCGTCATGGCCATCATCATTATCATCATTCTCCCCACCCTTCGCCATCATCATCATAATCTCCATCAATCCTCCTCGCCTCTCACACAGTAGGCCACATAGCGGAAGCACAGGCTGTACAATGAGAAGCTGCATACACTCACTAACATCCAGACTGAGGCGAGTCTTATCCTAACCCACGAGAAGCAGTGAGGTAGGTCATAAAAGCGCAGGTTTGGAAAGGTACCACCTTGGCACCAGGAACACTAACCCAGCACAATGTTTCTTAGCAATAAATCAAGGGCTGGTGATCTCCCAAGACGTGGTCAATGATATACGACTCGCCAGTGACCTGCTCATCATTATCAGTCCATCGTACTCTTATGCTCTTAAGAACACGGCCAGAGCTCGTGCTGTATGTAAAACTGTTGCAAAACCATCTGACCACCTAACTGTTAGCCATATATATATATATATATATATATATATATATATATATATATATATATATATATATATATATATATATATATATATATATATATATATATATATATATATATATATATATATATATATATATATATATATATATATATATATATATATATATATATATATATATATATAGGTAGGAAGACACCTACCGAAACGGGCGTAAGCTACTCCCGGTGAGGCATCTATGGGAAGTGAGGAGGGTGCTGAAGCCCTCCAAAGACCTTTCCCATGTCCTCACTATCCGTTTCCCTATTGCCTCATGAACACCAGAGAGTAGTTCAGCAAGCTCTCTAAAGACAGATCCTCTCTCTTTCCACACCACACTACATTCACACAACATACACACTTTTCCCAAAATTTAAAATTAAAAATGGCGCATTTATGTACTGCCTCGGGGTCCCCGCTTGGGGGGGGGGGGCAGAAATTCCCCCAGGGAGGACTCCCCTTCTGGCTGCCGACTTGAGAGGTGTCTTGATAACTCCTCGAACCTCTTTCTTATCAGTTTCTGCAACATTCGCGGTCTTTGTTCTAATTTTCCTTCTATGGAGCACCATCTCTCCTCAAAACCTCACCTTCTCTTCCTCACCGAAACACATGTTTCCGAGGCTACTGACAGCAATCTCTAGTCTCTACTCTGTTCCCTCCTGCTATCTCTATCCTAAATTTCAATCCAAAGCTGAATGTTGGGCCTACGTGCGCAACATCACTTGCTCTCGTGCCCACGACCTTGATTTCAGAATTTTCCACCATCTGTCTAAGACTTCGTTGTCATTTTATTACTAAATACATCTGTGCTGTTTATCTCTCACCTAACTCTACTAACTATGTAAAAAAAATTGACTATTTGAACTCTAAAGTGGAGCACATCTTGACTCACTCTCCCTTCGCTGAAATCTCCATCTTAGGAGATTTCAGTTTTCACCACCAGCTTTGATTTCACTCTAGATTACCTAGATTACCTAGATTTTCAGAAAGCGTTTGATAAAGTTCCTCACGTTAGGCTTATTTCAAAACTGCGTTCCCACGGTATTAACGACCATCTATGTGCGTGGATTCATGCCTGGCTCACCGACAGAGAACAACGTGTAGTTCTTAATGGTGAAACATCGGATTGGCAACCCGTCACCAGTGGCGTTCCCCAAGGTTCGGTCCTGGGGCCAACACTATTCATAATTTACGTGAACGACTTAGAAACTGATATCCTATCAAAAGTAGCCAAATTCGCCGACGTCACCAAATTAGGAGGTACGGTAATGAAGTCAAAGTTACGAGAACATTCAATCAGACTTAATAAGACTTGTCGACTGGAGCGAAAAATGGCAAATGAGTTTTAACGTAGATAAATGTAAAGTAATGCACATAGGTGAAAAAAATCCTAACTTTAAATATCAGATTCAAGGACATGAGCTCAGCGAAGTAAAACAAGAAGAAGATCTTGGTGTCATTATCAGTAACACTCTTAAAATGAGTGATCAATGTTCTGCAGCGAGTAAAAAAGCCAATATGATGTTGGGATTAATCTCAAGAAACTTTGATTATAAACCACCCGAACTTATGAAGAGATTATATTTAGCATTTGTAAGACCACACCTAGAATACGCCGTTCAGTTCTGGTCACCGAACTATATCAAAGATCAAGTTTTGCGAGAAAAGATACAGCGACGAGCAACCAAACAAATTCCAGCGCTCCGAAACTTGCCATATGACGAGCGTTTAAAGCGTTTAGATATGTTTTCCCTAAAAAAGCGAAGGATAAGAGGAGACTTAATTGAAGTGTTCAAAATCCTTAATGGATTCGACAACATTAACCCAGATAGTCTATTTCAGAGAGACACCAACACAAGAACAAGCAGCAACGGTATGAAGTTAAAGGGAAATCGATGTAACACATTGGTGCGCAGAAGTTTTTTCAATAACAGAGTCGTCGATCACTGGAATAGACTCCCACCGTCAGAAGTTAGCGCACAGAGTATCAATAGCTTTAAGGGGAGCGTCTGCCATGTTCTAAGATATTATCAGAGGATCACCATTTTCTCACAGGTGATAAAAATTTATGAATTTTTTTCAAAATTTCGAAATTTTGAAATTGAAAAAGCATATTTAGAGTTTAGATAGAAAATAAGTGTATTCCTAGAGATTACTTTTCCAAAGTTTAAATTTAGAAATTTATATAAAATTTTGATGATGTTTATCCAGATTCTGATCACTAGCATTTATAGCTAATTCTTTTCTCGTCCATAAATAACTTAGAAATATCAAATAAATGCGTGTGACCCTGTTTTGAAAACGAAGGAAAACTAAATTTATCGATCGCCCATCGATTCTGCAAAAATATCCTATTGCAAAAATTACGGACATAAAAGCACTGATTCATGTATGAGGATTTAAATTTTAAAAACCACGTGACACCCCATTGTATCCCTGGTATGATGAGCCCATAAAGTGAATTTCGAGGAATTAAAATATTCATCTTAAGTCTTCTTTGGATAAGTACTTCAGGGATATAAGATTATACTGACCTTTTTTCGCATGTTTTCAGACCGATTGCAGCAAGACCTCAACCTATATTCATATAATTCTCCCCCACAACCTAGATTGCAAGTAGCGAAAGTCAACAATAGGGTAAAGCAACAGTTAATGTCCGCATGACAGGTGGAGTGAGGTGTGGGTACAATAAGGTGACAGGTTACTGGTGCGTGCCTAGTACCGCCGGTAAAACGAGGATCAAGCCTCCACCTGTGCCCCTGAAACTACACCTCAACCATCGTGGGTATTAGGGGGGATTCTGGGGCTGCCCTGTGTAGGCCACTCGTCCTCTTCCAGTCTCCCTGTATTTCTATGTTCTTATGTTCTTATGTAATGAAGTCATTTTCCCCCACAGCTTAGGTTACCAGTAGTGTAAGTTAAGGGTAGTAATTTCCTCTTATTTCTCTCTTTACTGTAAAATTTCCATGGCCCTTTCTTCCTTAAAGGTACATGGTGTTCTCTTCTAACATTTCCTGCCGGCACGTTGCCGGAGGGAGAGGTGGGTGGAGAGGAGCCTTCATCTATTATGTCCTGTCCTACCACACGTAGATTACTAGTAGTAGCGGTAGTAAACAGACACCCTCGCCATAGACCGATAGGTCTTCTGGTGTCTGTTCTTCCTATGTATTCCTATGTAACTTTGCTCTCCTCAACGATCTAGAGCAGTTGGTTCAGCACCCTACACGTATTCCCGACGGTCTTGGAGACGGTCTAAACATACTAGACCTCTTCCCTACCTCTAACCCTTCTACTTACTCTGTCAAACTGTTCTCTCCGTTGGGCTCCTCCGATCACAACCTTATTTCTGTATCCTGTCCTATCGCTCCTGTACACCCTCTGGACCCACCGAAGAGACGATGCTTCTGGCATTTTGCTTCAGCTCGGTGGGACGACCTGAGGAGGTACTTTTCCGATTTCCCGTGCAATGATTACTGCTTCCAGGAGAGAGACCCCTCTGTGTGTGCCCAGCGCATCACAGAAGCGATTGTCTCTGGAATGGAGGCATACATTCCACGTACTTTATCTACTCCTCATGCTAAAAAGCTTTTATTTAATCACGCTTGTTCTCGTGCTATCCAAGATAGAGAGGCAGCTCACAAAAGGTACCAAAGCCTTCGCACTCCTGCTAACCATGATCTTTATATTTCTGCTCGAAATCGTGCCAAATCTATTCTTCGACTTACCAAAACCTCTTTCATAAATAGAAAATGTCAAACCCTTGCTTTTTCTAATTCTTCCCGTGACTTCTAGCACCTAGCCAAAAAATATCTCTTCCAATTTCACTACTTCATCTTTCCCTCCTCTCCTTAACCCTGGCGGCAGCACCGCCGTCTTATCTATCTCTAAGGCAGCATGAGCCAAGAGAAGATGGCGCCACTACAAACACTTGCCTGCGTCATGATGGGCAGGGGCCGATATATATATATATATATATATATATATATATATATATATATATATATATATATATATATATATATATATATATATATATATATATTAGAGAGGGGCAGATCTATCTCGATGAGGAATGCAGCATCCTCAACCTCCCCGAGCTGTCTTTCCCTCTTTTTCTCTCTCCTGTTTACGCTTCTTTCTTTGGGTAATTAGGAGATTAATCCTCCCAGGGGTACAACGGCCCTGGCCTGTGGTGAGCAGTCAGTCCAGCCCTTGATTTGGGCTGGTTGGGAAAGAGTTTGCACCCCCTCCTCCTATAAAACAAAATTATCCTGGACAAAAACAAAAAATTAAAAGTAGAGGTCGGGATCGAGGCGCAAGCCTCGACCCCGATCCGGTCTCACTTGGCTGCCCGACCACGCAACAGGTTTCCCCAATGCATCCGCATCCGGGGAGCCTGCCGTCAATGACGGGTACAGGGCAAAGCCTACGAGACCCCTGTTCCTCGAAGATGAAGGGCTTCCTAGCCCCTCTTTTTATTTTGGGGGTGGCCGGGGGGAGTGCAGAGGCTGCGCCCGCCCGCTCTAGTCCCCCAGCCCGGGGTTAAAAGCTTCGGAGGGCTCTGCGTGTGGGCGAGATCAACATGGGCGGGTACATCTTCTACTGGTCCGGTATGAGCAATGGCTTCCATCTCAAGGTGAAAGCTATGGGCATCTCCAGCCAACTGCTGCCATTTGGGGTTAAGTTGCTCCGGTTGATGAGCGTATAATGCGAGTGAGGCTGAAGCACACACTGGGCTTCATGTCTCTTGTTACAGTGTACGCTCCTACCGAGATGCGTGAAACTGAAGAGATGGAGCAAGGTAAATATAGTCTACCGACAGGTAAAATAGTCCCCCCCAAACGCTGGCTCTAAATTTGCGCTTCTGAGTGCGGGTGTGTGTGACGTCAGAGCGTGGGTAGGAGGAGAGGTTTCAGAGCTAACAGCGGCTCAGTCTCAGGCTTGACCCCGTGACGTGAAGTGGCTTGCAGGACGTGCATGGGGAACTTCTTTACACACATACAGCACATACAGCATGTGACAAGAGGCAAAAAAAAAATGTATACCAATTCTGTAGACAATGAAAAGAATAAATAACTTGCTCGACACAGAAATAAATAGAGACAACGGGGAGCTCCGTTGAATGAAGAAGCTCACCCACGTCCAAGACCCAGATCTGTACCACTCTGACGTCACGGGTATGGGCGGAGTTTACCTATACCACTCTTTGACGTCACGGGTATGGGCGGAGTTTAGTACCTTGCCTGCGCGAGGGAGGGGGGATGATTTTACCTGTCGGTAGACTATATTTACCTTGAGAAGGAGATGTTCTACGCCAAACTCGACTCCGTATTATACCAGTGCCCTCCCCGGGACATGCTCACTGTCCTGGGCGACTCCAATGCTACTACTGGCACTCACAGGGTTGGCTACGAGCTATGTGTTAGTCTCCATGGTTCTGGTACCAGGAACATCAACAGCTCTCTCCTCCTGAATTTTGCAAGATCCAGGAGGTTGAGAATTGCGGGTTCCTGGCACGAGACCAGAGCTGCACCGCTGGACTTGGTATAGTGATGCCGGAGGAGTAGATAAGGAGATTGACCACATCCTCGTAAGTATTCGTTGGAGGATCCTTCAGAACTACAAGGTTTACCAGAGTGCTGAGTTCTTTGCAACTAACCATAGGTTTGTTGTTGCAGCACTCAAGCTTCATGTCAGGTCAAGATAAATCTCGAGATGCAACAATACTGTATTCCATCTCGACGGGCTGAAGGACCTGGCATGTGCTCAGGAGTATGCAGGGACAGTCTCAACTCGATTCGATATGCTCAGCATCCTGGAGGACCTTGTAGAACTGTAGGATACCTTCAAACGAGAGCCTACAAACTGCCAAGGAGTGCAGTGGAGAGCGCCTGAGATCTAGGAGTGGCTTTTGCCTCGGTGGAGACGCTGGAAAATATTGATAAAAGTCGCGGTGCCAGACTTGCTGGGAATCACGGCCAATATAGGGCTCTGTCACGTAGGACTAGAGCTCTCCTGAGGAGAAACAAGGAGAGGTATGTCAGGGGTCTCGCTGAGGATGTCGAGGGACATTTAAATGCGAATGACCTACGGTACCATTCCTCCTGACTGGAAGAGGGGGCTGGTCGACAGTGATCGTCCCTATCTGGAAAGGGAAAGGAGACCGACAGGACTGCAACAACTACCGTGGTATTACATGTGCACTGTTCAGTGTGCTTGGCCATTTATTGCCGATGCGAATTCGCAGCCAGCTGCTGAAGCTGCAGAGACCTGAACAGTCCGGGTTCACGCCTAGTAAGTCAACAACTGACCGTATCGTAGCACAAGAAATATATTTTACCTCGACTTTGGTTCAATGTATGAGTAATATATGAAAATGTTTTTACAGATCATTATCATATCAGGTATTTAGAGAGTTGCAGAAAAAATACCACAAAATATGGTAAGTACCCATAACTTAGGTGTGAACTACACTACCTATATACCATTAAAAGAAAAAGCGAGAACCAAACGAAATAAAAGGTCTAAAACAATACGGAAGATAGACACAGGGGAACAGATTCGTTGATGGTAGATGAAGGATGGAAAGCTGACACACATCCTTTCCCTTCCCAAGGAAAGATTAATTCTCCATTATGTTCCCCTTGCTCCCCATTCCTCGTTGGACAAAAAGAGCCAAGCGAGCCTGATGACCAACCCGACTTCTCGTCTGTCCCTCTCATTCTCAAAAAACGCGGCGTGAAGAACACAGATCAGGTGATGAAATAACAGCGTTACGTGAGCACGAAGCAGTACACCACAAGGGCGGACAGACGGATACAGGTGAGGCAGACACACACACAAGCAATTATGAACTTATACAAATTAAACTATGACAACAAAATTCCATGCGTACATTATTCAAAACAGAAAAATACCATAACACCAGAATTGCCTCAACACAAGCGGCGAGTCACCACCACAACACGCGTGAGAATGGCAAACACTGGCCATTGAATGAAAACATGCAATGACTAAAACCTGCGTTATCACACTGACATCATTTTGCTGAATTTAATAAAAGTATGTATATGTATGTATGTATGTATGTATATGTTTATGTACGAAAGCATCGAGAGTTGAATTAATGAATGTGTAGACATGTATGAATGTATGTATGTATGTATTGATGGATGGATGGATGGATTTAAGTGTGTGTGTGTGTGTGTGTGTGTGTGTGTGTGTGTGTGTGTGTGTGTGTGTGTGTGTGTGTGTGTGTGCAATTCACCACGGCCTGATCACGAGTTGGACTCGCTTACGCAAGCAGGTACCCTCACGACGTGAGCAAGTGCTCATTATTGTCGATCTCTGGGTACTGCCAGAACCTCACACACCACACACCCCATCCCCCTTGCTCAAAGGGGGACAGTAACCACTCCTAGTCAACGGAAAGAATCCGGCCAGTCAATGGAAAGAATCCGTTGTGTGTGTGTGTGTGTGTGTGTGTGTGTGTGTGTGTGTGTGTGTGTGTGTGTGTGTGTGTGTGTGTGTTCTTGTTCTTCTACTTGTTTTCCTATACTCTAATTACTATATATATATATATATATATATATATATATATATATATATATATATATATATATATATATATATATATATATATATATATATATATATATATATATATATAAATAGATACATAAACATAGGATTTTGTTCCTCGACACAAGTTGCCACGATCAATCTTTATTATAGGCCATTATCCTTTTATCTCGTCAGACCGCCGTTACACCCTAATAACAGTATGAAAGAAAAAAGTATGACCGGAGCGGTAGGTAAGAGCAGACACTCAAGCCTAACAAATGCCAAAAAAATATATAGTTTTGAGAAGGAAAGAGATTACATACGAGTGCAATAAAAGTAATCTGAGCCATGATAATGATATTAATAATAATTAGAGTAAGGGAAAACAAGTAGAAGAACAAGAACAAGAAGAAAATAAACAAATAATATAAAGTACATAGTAAACATCAGCAACAATAACACAAACACAAGAACAAAAACAACGACGAGCCAGCGGTGAACCATCATGTGCCGGGATTTGAGGGGAACGGAAAGCAGAGGCGCATTAGAGGATAAGGTAGAATCGCCAAGGAGGAGGAGGAGGAGGAGGAGGACGGACGGACGAAGGAGAAGAGAATAGGAAGAAGAGGAGCGTGGAAGGGGTAGGGAATGAATAAGGGAGGAGGCGAGGCAGAAGGAAGGAGAGGGAGGAGGCGAAGCAGAAGGGAGGAAGGATGGAAGACGGAGGGAAGATAGGGCATGGAAGGGGGAAGGAAGGAGGAAAGGACTACAAACTTCCCACAACAGTTATAATTACAGGGTTCCCAAAGCTGAAGAGAAGGGGAATTACTTACATGGAGAGAGAGAGAGAGAGAGAGAGAGAGAGAGAGAGAGAGAGAGAGAGAGAGAGAGAGAGAGAGAGAGAGAGAGAGAGAGAGAGAGAGAGAGAGAGAGAGAGAGAGAGAGAGAGAGAGAGAGTGAGGACGAAAAGAAGGGAGGGAAGACGGTTTTAATGTCAAAAGGCATACAAGATAAAAGTGGAAAATATTTAACATCCGTTCGTTTGCAATGTGGGTCCAAATGTGTTTGAATATCATCAATTTATCCCCTTGAAAGCAGGTCAACAGAGAGAGAGAGAGAGAGAGAGAGAGAGAGAGAGAGAGAGAGAGAGATTTGAGATTTATGCCCTCGTAACGTGTTCATCCTTCTCGCACTTCTACCTTCTCCCAACACCTCCCGTGCCTTGTCTCAGTATTGCTTCACTCAGCCGCTTCGAAGCTCCGCGTGATTTATTCCGATACGAAGCAAAAAATCTTCCCGAAGCAGTGAGACGCCGCTTCAATACTCCAGGTGACACCTGCCGTGAATATCTGATGGTTTCCCAAAATAGACTATATGGGTGATTGTAGATAATAGAGAGCGATAATCTGTGAACTGTGATCCTTTCAGCTATGTTCAAGGATATTCTAAACACAAGGCTCAGCGCATCGAGTCATGGCTTTAGTGATTCAAGACATTTTCTTAACGATTGGTATTACAATTACTCTCTCTCTCTCTCTCTCTCTGTGTGTGTGTGTGTGTGTGTGTGTGTGTGTGTGCTAAGAAAAATCTGTCAGCCAACAACAGTAGTTAATAATTTCAATGTTTCAATGTTTGGAGAACTCAATTTTAACAGAATATAGTAGTGTGCGTGTATGTGTGTGTGTGTGTGTGTGTGTGTGTGTGTGTGTGTGTGTGAGAGAGAGAGAGAGAGAGAGAGAGAGAGAGAGAGAGAGAGAGAGAGAGAGAGAGAGAGAGAGAGTGTGTGTGTGTGTGTGTGTGTGTTTTATCTCTTCCTCACGTTCCTTTTCTGTTTTCTTTTATCAATTTCCATCTCTCCTCTTCTGTATGCATGCACGGCTCCCTCTTCCTACTTCCCTCCCCCGCCATTCCTTGCCTCCATCACCTCGCTCCACCTGATCCCCTTTTCTCTCTCTTCTTATCCTCCTTCCTCGTTTCCTCACCTTGTCTTCTATTCCTTCCTTCCTTGGCTCAGAAATATGATCTAGGTCCAATTCCGAGGCCGAGAAAGTTTGGGCGGGTATGAACGAGATAAGATATATGCATTTACTGGACGTATAGTTATAAAAGACGTAAGAAATGACGATAATAACATGTTCACTCCTATCGATCATGAGGAAGTAGAATATAGAAAACGGGGTACGAGAGGCAACAAAGAAACAGGACACCATGTGGGAGGGGAAACTACTCAAAGAAAATGGAGGAACTGGTCGAAGTGATTTGAAGGTGGCGCGGATGGGGGAAGGGAAGAGGAAGTGGGAAGAGAGGAAGGGAGGGGGAGAGGGATTGGTAGGAGGGGAGGGCAGGGGAAAAGGAAAGGGAGGAGGAAGAGAGGGAGGAGGAGGAGGAGGAGGATGAAGGGCCGGTGGTTCTTAAAAATATCAAAACTTCTCTTTGAAATCTTGCAATTTTTGAGATGAGGGTTCGGCGGCCTGGTGGTTCCCGCGGGTGTTGCAAAAACACACTCCAACCTGTTTCCCCCCCCACCCCCACCCACCCCTAACACCACTCTACCAATCCCCCCTACTCCCCCCCCCCCTCTCTCTCTCTCTCTCTCTCTGATTCCAGTGACCTCTCTCCCCCACACCAACCCCCCACTCCATCATTCCTACCCCCTCCCACCAACTTCTTTTTATCCTCCTTATCCTTATTCTAACCCGCGTTTCCTTGTCCTCCCTTCGATCTTGTTCCGGCATCGATCTCCTTCCATTTTCTCGTGTTTTTCCCAAAGTTTTATCTGCCTCTCTTTAATCACCATTCGCTCTTATTCGTTCTATATCGAAGAGGAAAATTTATAGAAGGAATGACAAAAATATTCAGTGGCCGAGTACATGTTTCCTGAACGCAAGAAACCTTGAAAAATTACCGATTTCCATGCTATACAAAAAACTGGGTCGGAAAATATGATGTTTACCTGCGACTGACATGTTAGAAATGGGTAATACAAAAAAAAAATATAGTAGTAAAAGTAGTGAATGAGGAGGTAAACGTGAGACTTTATCATGTGGTTCGTACGAAAACTTAAGAAAATTCAATCAAGCAATCTCGCCGGACTAACTGACGCAAAAGGAGATGAGATTATATAAAGATTTCACAAGCGATGACTGCGTAAGATCAAAACCCCTCTGCAGCTTCTTTACGTCGTGTGTGTGTGTGTGTGTGTGTGTGTGTGTGTGTGTGTGTGTGTGTTGGATTTAATATACTGACGTCAAACTAACATTTTTTTCCAAGTAAATGCACCAAAAAAGGTGAGATAATTAAGACAGACACTCCCTCAGGTCCTCCTCTTCCTTCAACGCCTTCTCCTCCTCTTCTTCCTTCTCCTCCTCCTCCCCCTTTTTCCTCCTCTTCCTCCTTCTCCCCCTACTTCCCGTTTTCTTATTCCTCCTACTTTTCCACGTCATCGCTCTCCTAAGGACGAAAAAAAAAAAGAGGTAAAAAGAGCCTTCCACCACCTCGTCCCACTTGCAGCGGCCACAAATTCACTTATGTTGTCGCGGCACAATGAGTGAGATAGAAAAAAAAAAAGTGAATTCCTTGAAAAAAAATACATTAATGAATATGAATCGCATCTCTTCTTGCCTAGCTTCTATTTACACTATTTTATTTATTGCCTCTCTCTCTCTCTCTCTCTCTCTCTCTCTCTCTCTCTCTCTCTCTCTCTGGGCCCATGGAGGCAGTCGAGTCTTTTTCACAGATGTGGATTCTTTTTGTGAATAAAAATTTCAGTCAAACAATTTCTCTCTCTCTCTCTCTCTCTCTCTCTCTCTCTCTCTCTCTCTCTCTCTCTCTCTCAGCTTTCTCCCTCTTCGGTCTTATCGCATTTTTTTCTGAGTAAGAGAGAGAGAGAGAGAGAGAGAGAGAGAGAGAGAGAGAGAGAGAGAGAGAGAGAGAGAGAGAGAGAGAGAGAGAGAGAGAGAGAGAGAGAGAGAGAGAGACGGAAAAGAGAAAAATGAGAGCAAGGGAGGAAGGAAGAAAGGAATACAAGGCCCGCTTCACACGAGCGGTTTTTTCCCGCGCGGTTAAGAAATCAATAAAGTTCAATGAGGCCCTTCACACACTGGCCGCGCGGCTTAATTCCCGCGCGGCAATGATTTACCGGCCGCGTGCACTACCAACCCGCGCGGCGTCAGGCGGTTTAGAATACTCTAGTAGAAGTCTATGGAGCCCTTCAGACGGGAGGTTTTTCCCGGAGAGGCAGTCGTGGTTAACCTGTGGCAGAGGTTCGTTTTGCTCACAAGTTCAAGTGTAGATGACATGCGAACATAATAGGCGCACCTAACATCACCAAAGCCGATCCAGGATTCAGGACGTTTCCTAAGTTAAAGGCGGTAATATTACATATAATTGTATTTTGTAAAGAATCCTTATAACCAAAAACTATCTAAAATTATGAGTATTCTTTTTCTTGAACATAACATTGAATAAACAACAGAACAATAATATAAAAATACGTACTGTCTGTAGCCCCGAGGCCGGAGGCAGCGCGCACGCCATTTTTCGGGTATCAGATACCTTAAATAGTATATTTTTACTGCGCAAAGCAGGTGATATCATTTATTGTGACTTCGTGAGGTTTCATACTTATCTATTTGTGTATATTTCATGGTGGCAAAACTTACATTACTAGTCTTTTTTTTACTAGTGACACGAATTTGTGACTATCACAATAGAATTTCACTCTGATAAGTGAATCAGACACCACAGAAATATTACCAGTGTGTGTATCAATGAATACAAAGATAATCATATACTTTGATTTAACTCCACGATGTCTCGTGGATCATTAATAGAATAAAAACAAAATATCCGGATAGGCTACTCTTTAGCCCATTACCTCCAATGGTCCCCCAAAAAAGTCCCTCCGCCAAGTTTGTACCCCACATTTGATGATGTTCGGTGCGCCCATTGAAAACTTTTCTTCATCAGCTTTCAGGTCAGAATACAATGTGTAGAATGCTCCTTGAGGGGCCCTAGAGCTGTTTATCGGGTGGGTCCACCATTTAAATAGTCTCTTCTAATTTAACATCCTGTTCATTATATACACATAGATCACTCTCTTCTTTACGTCCTCCATTTTGATCAAACACGGACAAACTGACAAGTATTCTGTGCACTGCTGCAGACTCTCGTGTGAAGGATGGTTTTGTGGATTAGCTTAGTTAGCTATCGGGTAGTTTAGATAGCTAGCGGGTAATTTAGTTAGCTAGCGGGCAGTTATCTAGCTGGCGCCGTCTGGGAGCCCTGAACCCAGAGGTCTCTGAGTCAGTTAGGCGCGTCCCTCCACTCTGTCAAGGTGTTCTACACGCACCCGCAACTACCTGTACTCGTTATCACTAGAATAGAACCTACTTAAAGAGACTTGTGTGTTTCCGTCACCCCTCACGTACATACACGCAATCTACAGCATTGAAGGAAAGATAAACGAAAGAGAACAAGGGTGGAGGCAAGGAAAAGAAAGAAACCCAAAAATATAGAAACGTGAAGAGTAGGGAATAGGAAGTGTGGTGACGGGGCTGTCTGCTTTTGTGATTTAATTCTTAAACCACTTCAGTTTTTTGCGGAAGGGATTAAAGCACTTGTACGCACGTGTGGGAGAGTTCACTTCACTGCTGATACAACATTATGACGATCAATGTTATTCTTAAAGGAGTTGGAGGAAGGAAGGAAAGATAAAAAGGAAGAAAGAAAGAAAGAGAAAGACAGAAGAGGAAGGAAGGAAGGGAATAAGGAGGGATTTAAGGAAGCATAGAAAGAGGAAAGAAGGAGAGGAAGTGAGACAACAAAGGAAAGAAAAATAAATGAATAAAAGCAAAAAGGAGACAAAAATAAATAAAAAGACCCTAAAAATGAAAAAGGAAAAAAGGCAAGACAACGAAAGGAAGATATGAGCATAGGATAACACTTAATAAAACTTGGAGAAACAGGGTAAACAAACAAGAGGAAGAGGAAACAGCTGGAGAATAGCAAGAGAAAGAGGAGTTGAAGGGTAGCGTTATAAAGGAGTTGAAGGGCAGTGTTAGAAGGGAATGGTAAAGGGAGAAACAAGAGGGCGGGGGCGCAGGAGACAAAAGTAGCCTCACATCGATCATGGAATGGGTTGAGGAGTGGCAGTAAATTGGTATCTCACGGGGTTGCGAAGAGTTAGCGAAAGCAGCGAACAGGCCTTTTCGGACATTCGCCAGAATCGTCAATTATTCTTAAAAATTATGTAAATCGTCGTGTTCGCCATGTTCACCAAACGTTCGCCGACCTTCCAAGGAAATTTTGAACATATTCAAAATTTTCAAGAACCTTTGGTGAACATGACTTTTCGCAAAATGATCCGTAAATATGCGCCACAGTCATCAACTCTTCTTCACTTGGTCTGCAAACGTTCTTTTTGATCGTCAACAGGGCACTGTCTTCAGATATTCGCCCCTCACCAGAATGTGACTAATAGTTGAGGAATAGTTGAAGAATAATTACAGCATACTTGGCAAATACATCGAATGGTTGAAGAACAGTTGCAGAAGACTTACAGAATAGTGGACGAATTGTGTAGTCGCCATAATTTATTTGAGTTTTTTTTTGCGAACAGCATGCATGACCAGCATGCAACTGCTGCAACAGCTTCTCATACTGGCCATAGTCTGTCCTGTACAACAGCCACTCTCTCACCCACAGAGACTTCTTCTTTCTTCTCCTGGGCTCTTCTTCTTCCTCTTGCATCCTCTTCTGCAGGATAACAGCTGTTGCTGGAGCTAGGTAAAGACATTCTTCTTCAGCTGCATCTGCTTCAAGCTGCTGTTGTTCCTTGAAATAATCCATTTCTAAATTCTGGAAATTCATCTTCAAATACAGCAGGGCACTGTCTTCTAAGAATCTTGATACTTCTGAGCACTGATTTCTTCGAGGATGCAGAGAAAAATTATGCTGGACAGATTGAACCCACCCTATTATAGGGTACGCTCCACTGGAGTGAGGTGTGAAGTGGATTCGCGGACCATTCACAGACTGTTCACACACTGTTCATGGACTATTCTTCAATTTGTTGTCAACTGTTCTCCAAACAGTTGTCAAAACATTCGCCACATTCGGCGAAATGTCGCTGACTGCTCGCAGAATTCAACTATTCGTCAACTGTTCAACTTTTCTTCAATTTTTCGCCAAAAATTCATCAAAATATCGCTAACATGTCGCTAACATGTCGCTAAGTATTCATCAATTATTCGCATTTGGACTCTCACTGACAAGCGAATACTTGGCGATTGGTAGGGTCGCCAAACCGCTAGTCGCCGCTATCGTCAAACGTTCGTCGCTCAGTGAGATACTACCATAAAGCATGATGAATTGATAATATATCCCGCTAACTATTTTACCATCTTTTTCTCTTGCTGTTATTACCATATTATTATGATGATTATGAGTAGAAGGAGTAGGAGGAAACCGATAAGAAGAAAAAAAATGAAAAAGAAAAAGACGGAGAAGACGAAGACGTAGACGAAAATGAAGGCGAAGACAAAGAAGAAGAAAAGAGGAGAGAAATGAAAGAGCAGATGCAAACCAACCAAGTCGTAACACTGAGAAAACGAAAACAAATACATAATACAACTGCTCTGATAAATTATAATTGTGTAGTGAAAGACACCGAAAACGAAGAGAGGGACGAGAGAATTATAGGAAAAGCAACTGAGCATGAGCAGGGAATATTCAGAGTTTCAACCACTTGATGTAGAGCACACACACACACACACACACACACACACACACACATTTATCACCAATAACTGTTTTTCACTGACGGTAAACCCATAAAGCGCATTTGCTTGTCCCTCGTTCAGCCCGGCAACAGGAGGAGGAAGCGCTCCCTTTAGCCCTTTTATCTTTATTCTCCTCCATCAGCCTTATACTCGTGATATTTATTTTAACCGCAAAATTAATAATCGTGAACTTATGGGGCGTGATTTCAAGTCCTCAATGAGCCTTGAGTGTCCGGTAATATATTCAGAATCTTAAGTCTTTTTCGCTACCGCCACCGCCACCACCCCCTCCCCCATGCCCAACCCTCATGCAGTTCCCGGCATCCTGCACCCCACCTTGGCAGGTTCCATTATTTATGAGGGGGAACACACCTGCAGCAGCGGGATGGGGCGCCGCAGGGTTCAGACATATTCTTCACCATGTACCAACAAAATGGAACAGACATTTTGTTATCCATGATAGTAGTAGTAGTAGTAGTAAACGGAGCAGGACGAGGAGCAATGGCAGAAGAAATTGTAGCAGCACCACCAGCAGAAGGGTTTTAACATAAGACAAGGAGGAGGAGGAGGAGAGGAAGAGAATAAGTATGAAAACATAGAAGCATGGGGAGGTAGGCAACATAAAGCCTGGCTTATGGTGAGGATGCCCGCCTTAATAATCTAATCATTTCGTTCTCTTTAAGCTTTGTAGACCTCTTAACTGTGACTATAGTCCGACACATCTAATCTGGCGCCTCTGACGTAGACAGACCCCTATACACTTGTTGCCACGTCTCAAACTGACCTCGCGTACCGTGCCCCTCACACCCCTCTCTCTCTCTCTCTCTCTCTCTCTCTCTCTCTCTCTCTCTCTGTGTGTGTGTGTGTGTGTGTGTGTGTGTGTGTGAAATACCTCTGAGAAACACAACAGTCGAAAGTCCAAAGGCGTCTGCGAGAGATATTTTGTAGGTCAGTGCTCCGCCTACCAGACTCCCGAACTCGAGGGAAAGATTTAAGCCGCTTTTGGCCCCATGTTTTATAAAAAATTATGCCATATGGCAGACAGTGTGCAGCAAATGGCAGACACCAAAATATGGCAGAAATGCCATAATTAAGGCAGACAGCGCAACTGTGGTGTGTTGGGTTGGGAGGAGCATGACCCTGACCTGAGCTGACAACGCCGCGGAGGCAACGGTGCCAAGTGTTGTACAAATATCATTGTATTCACTCACAAACAGAGAATCATTCATAAAAAAAAACATTTTTTTTTTTTGTACGCGAGAGAGAGAGAGAGAGAGAGAGAGAGAGAGAGAGAGAGAGAGAGAGAGAGAGAGAGAGAGAGAGAGAGAGAGAGAGAGGAGGTATAAACGGCAGAAGAAAATGGAAAGAGAAAGAAAATATGTGAAGTAAATGTAAGGAGGAGTACGTAAAGTGCCCTTAGGAGCTAGGAAAAAGCTATTTTCATTCATCATAGCTTTATTTTCTCTCTCTCTCTCTCTCTCTCTCTCTCTCTCTCTCTCTCTCTCTCATGGGTATTAGGTTCCCATTAACTTTGAAATATGAAAACCTAAAGTGCCGTGATAATTTAGTTCTCCGCGAGCTTTCCATAAATGTGAAATATTCCCTCATCATCATCGCCTCGCATACTTAGTGAATTAAGTTCTGTCTTGATGAGAGGCAAGTGCATTAGCAAGACGAGTGCCAGCGTTGCCTAAGACCGAACAACTATCGTACAAGACTTGAAAATAGATCTTCGCAGGATTTTAACATTGCGGAAACACACCAATGCGTTCCCTCGGGGCACGTTATGAAATGGAATTATCCTATTTTTCGGCATGATGTAATTAATGAATATTCGCCTCTCAAAAAAGGGAAGCATAGCTGACTGACAATTGTCGTTTCAATTTTGTATGTCACAATTGTTTCGCCGATATAAAATGAAATTCTAACGCTTCATTATCTCTCCATATCATAAGAAAGCATGTCAGCCTGATGGTGCGTTGAAGGCATGACATACAAAACTATAGTGTCATCTCTCGAATGTTTGTCTTCTGGCTGAACATATCAGGCATTACATGAAATAACTAATACACTCAGTCGGTTCATGAAATGAGAGAGATAATTATTTCTCTTAAGAAAAAAAATGTTACTGCAAAATAACAGCCTAGTTTTCTTAAATACATAATAATAACATAAGATTCGTAAATGCAAAATAATAGCTTAGTTTTATAAATGCAAAAGAATCGCTTAATATTCTTAAATGCAAAATAATAGTTTCGTATTCTTAAATGCAAATTAATAGCCTAGTATTCCTAAATGGAAAATAATAGTTTAGTATTCCTAAATGCAAAATAATAGCTTAGAATTCCTAAATGCAAAATAATAGTTCAGTATTCCTAAATGCATAATAGCCTACTAGTTTCCTAAATGCAAAATAATAGCCTAGTCTCCTAAATGCAACATAATAATTTGTATTCGTAAATGCAAAATGGTTGCTTGGTATTCTTAAATGCAAAATAATAGCCTAGTTTTCATGAATTCAAATTAATAGCATATTATTCCTAAATGCTAAATAATAGCCTAGTATTCATGAATGTAAAATATTACCCTGGTTTAACTAAATGCAAAATTATAAGCTAGTGTACACAGTAAAATTATAAAGTATTTATCTTGACTACTTCATTGGCTTATTAGCAAGTTATTACAGATTGTAAAACTCTTTCCACTTTTAATTTATTACAGACGTTGTAGATACGGCATAACATGCAGAAAACCTTAACACCATACGAATAAAATCCAATATTCCTCAAAACAACTCACCTCGTTCCTAGATCACGACCCTCAGGTTAAGAACCGCTGAAGTAGAAGCAAGAAACGATAAAACAAATTCAGCGACAGCAAGGGAGTGTAGCGCGGGATATTACTTACTTGAAGCACTGGGTGTTCGTTACTAACCGACTATGCGCTTGCGCGAGTGTTGCCCGCCTATCCAGCGAGCTGTTGCGGCAAAGCCCTACCGACACCCGTCAAGGATACGGAGTCTATGATATATATATATATATATATATATATATATATATATATATATATATATATATATATATATATATATATATATATATATATATATGAAATTTCACCTTTGCTTGTTGCCAATGAAAAAAATTAAAAATCCCATACACCGGGTACAAGACGCTTCTAATATGAATAAGAAATAATACTGAGAGGATAAAGGCAATAGAAACAACGAATAAAGGATTAAAACAAACGGCTGCTGACAGAATGCGTAAAGCACAGATTCGAGATGAGGTTCCTTGTGTCGCACCGACATGAACGAACGAAAATATTTAGTTTTAGTTATACTACAACAACCTCTCTCTCTCTCTCTCTCTCTCTCTCTCTCTCTCTCTCTCTCTCAGTGACGTCACACGTACGTCTCGTATCGCGACCTATATAAAGTTATCCACATTTTGTTAATGAAACATATGGAATAAATTAGGGCATGGTCTAACATGCTATGCCAGGTTATCATCCTTATCCGATGCTTTGTTAAAAAGTTATTCCCGAAAAACTATATAACACGGCCTCTGAAACCTATAGTAATACATTATTGTTGTTGAACGGACTCCTGCAGGCAAATGTGCACTGAGGGTGCACAGCGAGCCAATAAGAATGTAGAAGCTGTTAAAAGAAATAAAGGTAAAGATTCGTATTAGGTCCGTGCCAGTATCTCGTAATCTACTTTATGAAACATCAGTATCTCTTCATATATCTTTTCTACAAACCTTCAACAGTCATGGAAACGCTTTGAAAATCCAATTCAAGGACTTTTTTTTTTTACTCTTGAAATTAGGGGATAATGTTTACGAAAGCGCGTCGCCTCCTCTGGTGCTGGCCGCGGCGACGCTGCAGCCTCCGCAGCCGTAGAATAGCTCGCAGAGGGCTTAGGGTCGGGTAGCATATTTAAACTACTCCAACCGAACTTTACGACCTACTAACGGGGGGGGTGCGCCCCCCTCGACCCCCCCCATGGACCCCCCCCCCCACGTGTATATGTGACTTATTTCAGCGAGGAGGTATTTCTCGCAACACCGGCTGCAGCGTCGCCGCGGCCAGCACCAGAGGAGGCGACGCGCTTTCGTAAACATTATCCCCTATTTTCAAGAGCAAAAAAAAAAGTCCTTGAATTGGATTTCCAAAGCGTTTCCATGACTGTTGAAGGTTTGTAGAAAAGATATATGAAGAGATACTGATGTTTCATAAGGTAGGTAATGAGATACTGGCACGGACCTATAACGAATCTTAACCGAAATAAGAATAGGTACTAATGAACCGTTAAGAAGTGGCAGTTTGTTATGTACACACACTCAAAGTATCATTACAGTGGGGTCCGACGTGTTTCACACTGAGCATCCCGGTAATCCCGGCAGGGTTGGTAAAAGTGCGATCACCCCCACCACCTCCGCTCTGCTGGGGGGAACAGGACAGGATCCCCGTAAGGGAGGGATAAAGAGGGAGCAGAGATACCAGATATCACCATAATATCAACAACGGAGTGATTTGAGTGCCACTTGTTTAAGCTTTACATTCACAAGTGAGTAGAAAAGAATGACTATTATGAAGAATAAAATTGGCTGAAGGGCTTATAATGACAATGCATTGGGCTGTAGAACTCCTACTTGTAGAGTGGGAGGAGGTGGAGAAGTGGCGGGGTGGAGGAGACAAACAAAGGAGGTAGGAGATCGGGAGCGGGGAAGGGGGAGAGAGATGGGGGAAGGGGGAGAGAGATGGGGGAATGGGGAGAGATGGGGGGGGAAGGGGGAGAGATGAGGGGAAGGGGGAGAGAGATGGGGAGGGGGGAGAGATGGGGGAAGGGGGTCATAGGCGGGTGGAGAGGGAGAGATGGGGAAGGTGGGAGAGGAGTAAGTTGATGACAACTTTGGCCCACAACTCTCACATTTTCGCCTACCTATGGAGAGAGAGAGAGAGAGAGAGAGAGAGAGAGAGAGAGAGATGGCGATTGTGGTGATGATGGAGGAGTTGAAAGAGATAGTGGTGATGTTGGTGAGAGGAAATAAATGAAGGGAAACGGGTGTAGCAGTAGCCTAGACCGCTACATGAAAGCCAAGCATTGCTGCTTGTGTGCTTTCGGCCGCCGAACGATTATAGTGGTGGGCAAGTTCCGGTACCAGTACCGGTAATACCGGTACCAGCCTTAACGGTACTGTACCGGTAAAAATTTCCGTACCGGTAAATAGCCGAAGCGGTACTCGGCAAACAGCGTGGAGGCGCGCGGCTCAAGGCTCTCGGTACCGGTCCACACTGGTACCGGCTGGCTGCCGGCGGCGGCGCGGTCTCGGACTCTCGGTGGCTCAGCGAGACGCGCCTTGTACCGGTACGACTGAATTTGCCGGTATCATTTCCGGTACCGCTTGCCGCTTGTACCGTTTAGCGTCTGTGCCGGGACTGCTGTGCCTACCGCTAAGAATGAATGTGTCGGCACCACTATTTTACCATTGCGTTTCTACTTCTACTACTACTACTACTACTACTACTACTACTACTACTACTACTACTACTACTACTACTACTACTACTACTACTACTACTACTACTACTTCTGCTAATACTACTACTACTACTACTACTGCTACTACTACTACTACTTATACTACTACTACTACTACTACTACTAATAATAATAATAATAATAATAATAATAATAACATTACTACTACTACTACTACTACTACTACTACTACTACTACTACTACTACTACTACTACTACTACTACCAGCAGTCTAGGTACGCTCGGTCGTCATGGACTCGAGTCGGTACCAGTACCGGCAATTTACCGGTATCCACTGGTCCCGGAAAACCGGTAAGGTGTCAGTACCGTCAACTGTCTCGGGACGCGCGCGGCCCATTCAGTACCGGCAATTTACCGGTATCGCGGTACCGGCGGGCGGCAGCGCGTGCCACTGGTCCGCTGCCTCATTCCGCCGGCCGAGCCGCCAGCCTGCCACAAGCGTCGTCTGTACCGCTGCCCGCTGGTGCGTTGTAGTGTCACTAGTGTGCATACCACTCAATTCATATCATTATGAATGAATTTTTCATGTTAGTTTGCTATCATTTAGGTATTTCCCATCAGTTTTAAAAGGCAACCCACAATATATTATGAAGACCGCCGTATGTTATATATATATATATATATATATATATATATATATATATATATATATATATATATATATATATGTGTGTGTGTGTGTGTGTGTGTGTGTGTAACGGTGTCTTTTGTACCGGTACGTACCGGTACTGAAATTAGCGGTACTTGCCCACCACTACGGAACGAAGCTGTGAGCTTCGCCGTATTAAGTCCGCTAGGGCAAGCCTTTGTAGGTTAATAGAAACAACTATTAACTAGTGGTGACTCCATTGACAAACAAGTTTATTTTGAGAATATTTTGAGATAGGCGAATTAGTTTGCACTGGAGTTGACATACAATATTATTTACAATTATGATGTACAGGTGCTCGTATGTGTTTGAATAACTTTATTATAATATTGGTGATTATGTGGTAAAGGTATTTATGATGTAGTGACCCATAGCGATAGAAGGAAATATTTTGGAAGTGTTGATGTATGGAAATAGAATAGTGTATGATGAGTTGGAGAAGAGAAAGAGAACGTGGTGAGTCAAAGGGTAGACTAAAGAAATAAAGGTGAAGAAAACGGGAAGATTTAGAGGGTCACTACATAACTCCCCCCCTAGTGACGAGGTAGGAGGAACGTTACGTGTTGGAGAAGAGAAAGAGAACGTGGTGAGTCAAAGGGTAGACTAAAGAAATAAAGGTGAAGAAAACGGGAAGATTTAGAGGGTCACTACACGGGTAAAAACAATACGACAAGGCAGTGAATGTAAAAAAGCTGAGCGAAGAGAGAGCAGGAGGAGGAAGATTAAGCAAATGAGGAGGAGGAGGGGGATATGAAGACGGAGGAATATGAAGAGAACGAGGACGAGAAGTAAGAGCAAAAGGAAAAGAAGGGAGGGAAGGAGGAGAAAGAGGAGAAAAGAAAAATTATCGCCAGCACCTTGACCACCACAGTCAGTCAGTCACCTTGCGGCTCCATAATTACATACCGTACCCCAATAAATCTAGCAATCAGTCGCTCACCTCATGTTTCGCTCCTCCATCCTGGCCTGGCTCAACCTCCGCCCCTCACGTGGACTCCTCACCGCCGCAGGACACCCGAACACAACACACGGAAATCCCGGTCACCACTCAGCAACGACACTTCCCTCCCACACGCCGCTCAGCTTCTGCGGGGCCTGCGGGCACGGAGGAAACGGAAGGAAGTCACGAGATTGCCCAGGGAGGTGCCATGTATTCCATTTTCTTCCTTCATACATGCATATTACCAAGGAATGTTTACCCGTCTCAGAGCAATAGTTTGTGTTCGAGTCTTTCAGTGCATGCTAGTTAGCTTTTCAAGGACAGCATGTAAAGGAAACGGAAGATGCATATGCAACGGAGATGGCTATTATGAGTTAATGTAATATATCCCGTCACTCTTGATTGGTAGTGGCAACCTCCAGCGAGCCAGAGTGTCCAATGGTTCGAATCGGTGTTCGAATCGAATAAGTATGTATATATGTTTATAGAACCTCGTTACGATTATTATTTTTCATTCAGTCGTTCTATTGCACACACACACACACACACACACACACACCGGCCCCTGTAATGGCGGGTAACTCAAGGGTGCAAACCCAGGCCCCCAAACCCGGCTTCGGCCAAACAAGCAGTAATGCAAACAGGCAAGGATCTACATAAAGCAAGGGAAGTCGAAAGACACACACACATTCAGAGATAGATAGAAGGTAAAGGTAAAGGGAGGGAAGCCAGGTATTCCCGCGTGGGGGGGCGTTGGACCAAAATTGCTGTGAACTGCGCAAGCAGACCGTGGCGTCACAATCTAGACGAGGAAGAGGTATGATTGCTGTTGCTGCGGGGAGTTCCCTACAGTCTTGACCTGCTGGACACAAATCCCCGTCCTGTCAGCCCGTGAAGCCTGGCTGCGCAGCACTCTACCAGTTGCGCCACAAAGAGGTGTGTGTGTGTGTGTGTGTGTGTGTGTGTGTGTTGTGTGTGTGAATTGAATTGAATTTATTGATTAAGCTCAGACTTTATAAAAAAAAAGTATGGAGCACAGCTCCTCCAAAAGGAAAAAAAACACAATATGTTGTCCATGCAAGCAAATGTCTGGTTATATAACTAACCAAAACATACACAACATTAATTAAATACATTAACAAAATTCACAAAAGCAGGTACTAAGAAATAAAAATAATTGAAGGAGAATAGTGACTGCCAACACCTGGCACTCCTCTAAACATAATTAGCACTGGCCTCAAGAATAGAGCTAAATTTTTCATAACGTTGACATTGGTGTTTTGCATCAGTGATATATATTTGAAATGTGATGGCCTGTGTGTATAACAGCTTGGTATGTACATATCACGCACCCTTACAATTTCTCTATCAATGCACTCAAAAAGGACATGGAATTCATCTCCCACAACACTAGCATCATATTTATTACAACGCCGATCTTCTCTGTTTATACCTTGATACCTGCCAGCATTAACAGGCAATCTGTTGTTACAAGTTCTTAATCTCGTCACCATTATTCGGTTGCTCTTCTGTAACCTTGAAATATACCACTCCATGCCATAATCCACCTTAAACATTTTGTAGCTACTACATAGAGATTTTGTTACTATGTTGCTGTGCCAGGTTGCAATCCACTGATCTTTCAATCTCAATTCCACAGCTTTTTTAACCCATGTTGTATTGGGAACATCTTGAGACAACCATAACCATGACATACCACACTCATTACATATGTTTTTAATAGAGGCTAACCATGGAGAAGTATAACTCCCAAACCTATCCAAATGTAACAAGCAGTGATACATTACAGAACTTTTTGTGTGTGTGTGTGTGTGTGATTTTGTTTCACCCAGGGGTAAATACATCATTATTGATACATTAATGAGATACTAATATTTTAATCAATTCTCTATTCTCAGTAAATATCTGAGTGGGCTGTGGCAATTCGAAAGGTAAATGGACAGAATTTTCTGGCTAGCACTTCGATAAAAGTATTGTTGTTTACCTTCACATAAATATTATTGGTAAACTCGTTCCAGAAGTGTGCGCCGAAGCTCTTGGAGGTGAATATCTGAAGAGACAAAATGTGAAATGAGCTAACAGAAAAACAAAATATATGGATTTCCATGTGGTCATGCCCTTACTTAAAAAAAAAAAAATATCATTTGGGGCGAAAGTTTTTTTATGATACTCTTTAACTGGCCAATAAGTATTCATTTAAAAAGAAATGTAAAAGTTCTTTCAGTGGCTTCTGGCATCTAATCGAAAATATAACATCAATGCGACTTAATCTATCCCACCTTTTATGCCCTCTCTGTCTGAAATCCCCAATGACTATAGAAAAATGTCTGCACTAACACCCTTCTGGTGAAACTCTTCTGACTCTGCCTGTCAACACTTATCTTAACTTCTTGCTGGAAGTAGGCATACATGCAACCAATGCATTAGAAGGGTGAGTGTTCCAACCATACAAAGTACTAACCTGCATTTTTATTTCCTTGCCTTGGAGTTGAAAAATGATGGAGCATGGACGCACCCCTGCCTCACACCCGAATTAACAGGAAAGAAGCCGTAAATGCCTCCCCCACACGCAACAACGCTCTCAGTCCCAGAATAAAGGCCAGTCCTCCCTGCCTATTACCGTCACTACTCCTGCTACTGACTCCCCTCTCTGCCTCTCGTAGTTGCTACATTCTACAATCAGGTGTTCCACTGTTTCTTTCTCCCCTGTCCTACAGCTACAGTTCTGGTTTCCCCCTCTGTGTTGGTAGGTCTCGGTGAGGGTGAGTTCGGCCGCTCAGCCCCTCCTTTCGGCACCGTGCGGGTTTCGGCCTTTTAAATATCTCTTTACCACGAGTTTTACTGACTAGATTATGTTCGGTACTTGCTAGATTAAACATTAGTCTTCGTGGAATCTATTGGAAAAATGGTTCAAGCTATACATGCGGCAGGAGAGTAGAAAAAAAAATGCGAGAATGGTGTAAGCTTAGTTGCGAGTATTTAGCTTGTAATAACTGAATGGTTGAGTCTTTCTCATCAATTCACATAAAAAATGTTAGCCTAAAAACTTGGGATTAATGTCTTATAGAATATAGGCACAGTGCAGTGCATCATAATTTATCACGTGAGAGATTTTAGAGTGTGCGAGTCCTCATCGCTTCAACAGGCCCTGACAGAGTTTTAGTTAAAGTAGCCAGCGATCACTGGCAATTTTGGGGTTATGGAACTGCTCCTATTGTACGAAACTTAAAGATATAGCCTGATGTTTATCGATGAGGGGTGGTGGAGTCACTTGCCTGGGTATGGTTATCCTATCTAACATAAATTTTGACTGGATACGCAGTCGGCTGCCTAGGAAAGGAGCTGACGAGTTTCCTGTCCAGGCAAAACTAAAAAAAAAGTAGCTTTAGAGAACCTCACCTTATCGAAGTCCTTTCCTCCTCCTGGACGGAAGTACTTCGGGTAAGTATTATAAAGAACTGAGTAGAAGGATATTTTCGGGTATATTGTGATGTTCCCTGGGCAGGTCACTGGGGCTCTCTTAAATAGGTCGGAAAGGTTCTTCTTACAAATCTTTTTTACCGCCTTTGTGATGGCCAAAATTCCAATGCTTCCCCACCTCCTGGGCTGCAAGAAGGTAAAAAAAAAAATGTTTAAGGAAGCAAAAGAAAAAAAAGTATTGGTCACTGGTTTACAGTGACCAATTGATGAAAAGTGTATTGTGATAGACTTATTTGGATGATGGGTACAAAAGTGGTTGATTACACATATGCTAATGAAATTTAATTAATTATATCTTAACCCTAAACTACAGAGACAAGATCATGCTGAATTATTAATTTACCAAGTGATATGAATAGATGGAATGTTGACTGATTATTGATTAGTGGCACTGAAAAAAAAAATTGTAAGGGGATGGGAAGTAAAGAAAGGAGGAGTTAGAGCCATGCAAAACATAATGGTTCGAGGGATGGAGGACAAGAAAATGGGCTAAAGACTATAAGAGCACGTCCTTTCCACTGGTCTCCAGTTGTTGTATCCGAAGCTCCACCAAGGCATCAACTGGCATGGACTTGAAAAGAGAGATACAATAGGAAGTACACCAAAGATGGTGATGGCAATATCTGCGTGATGCTATGAAACTTATAACACACAATGTGTGTGTGTGTGTGTGTGTGTGTGTGTGTGTGTGTGTGTGTGTATCCTTTATCCTTTCATTATTTTTACTGAGGACGTGGACTTAACCGACAGCATGGAAACTGGAAACTTCACATCTCCTCTCTCATTAAATCAGCCTCCTCGAGGATGGGCGTTCTGTATCGTCTCCGCCAGTTCTCCCCCCGCACAAATGCTTTCCATTTATAGGGGCCTTGTCCTCCCTCGTATGGAGTATGCATCTCACGTGTGGGGGGGCTCCACTCACACAGCTCTCCTGGACAGAGTGGAGGGTAAGGCTCTTCGTCTCATCATCTCTTCTCCTCTTACTCACAATCTTCTACCTTTTAAATTCCGCCGCCATGTTGCCTCTCTATCTTCTATCGATATTTTCATGCTGACTGCTCTTTTGAACTTGCTAACTGCATGCCTCCCCCACTCCCGCGGCCCCGCTGCACACGACTTTCTACTCATGCTCATCCCTATACTGTTTAAACCCCTTATGCAAGAGTTAACCAGCATATCGATTCTTTCATCCTCTTCACTGGTAAACTCTGGAACAGCCTTCCCTCGTCTGTATTTCCTCCTGAAGAGTGTATCAAGACACCTCTCCACCCGAAATTGACCTCTCTTTTGGCTACTCTTTTCTTTAATCTTTTATGGGAGAGGCGAGTGGCGGCCTTTTTTTTGTGTAAAAAAAAAAATACTTTTTAAAGGCAACATCTGAGTTACAAGCTGTTCCCCGGTGTTCTATTTATCTTAATTTCCAGGTAAGTGTTGATGGGCAATAAAATTGTTAGGAGGTTTGAAGAGTTGACACTCTTCATTGTGAGTTTACAAGGTTTTTAATGTTCGAATTTCCTACTGGTATTCGCTTACCTACAATCCCATTTATTCAATAATCTTTAAATAACAAATAAATACAAATGCATCATGGTCAAATTCATCCCCTTTCAAGTATTATAAGATGCATTTACTATGTATTATCCCGTCTATTCAGTGCATTTTTTCACCGAGCTCCCTTCTTCATCAGTGAAAAATAGAAAAAGTGAACATTACCTCAAATTGTTGAGCCATGAAATTCATCAGGTAGCTGAGGAATGGATGGTTGGCATGGAAGCTTAAAAAGGCATTGCACACCCTGTCGGAGGTTTCCATGCCAATGCCAAAGGCCTCCAACACAGCCTTATGACCTCCGTCACACATACAACAGAATGTGTCCAATAGAATCATAGATGACTTTTTGATGGGTTCAATGTGTCAGGAGCGACATCGGTTTAGATGTCAGCCAGTTGTTCGTCATGACGGCGCACTCTGGGGACCAATATTAAGCCATTTCCTTGACATGTTGCCAATTCCCATATTGCAGACGGTGTCGTTCGACAAACAGGTCGTAGAATGGCAGCTTCCAAATGACTACATCCCTCACCATCCCATTGCTAGGGATATTCGGACTTGTAAAACCCACTTTTACTTTCCACTCATAACTGCTATAAAGTGCCGCATAATTTTCAGGATTTACTTGCAAAAGACATAACTTTCCTTCACGAAGGTATGGTGATCACCTTGCAATGTGATGAAACCACGTTGTTTGACTTGTCATCAACAAATCGCAGAATGGCAGCATTTGAGCACGAAAAAAGAACATCTAAGGAACATAAAAGCAAATCTACAGAGGAGGCTCCGAAAAGTTTACTGACTGTAATAAGTGTGTGTGTGTGTGTGTGTGTGTGTGTGTGTGTGTGTGTTTATGTGTGTATGTGTATGTGTGAGAGAGAGAGAGAGAGAGAGAGAGAGAGAGAGAGAGAGAGAGAGAGAGAGAGAGAGAGAGAGAGAGATGAGACAGACCGAATACAAGGTAGGTGGGCGGGGCCACTGAGTACTTGGCCTCATCCAGGCAACGCCCCCACACAGCTACTTACAGCCTACGCGTTTCGTGAAGTTATGAAATCTTATTTGGAGACCTATTACCTACATTTCTCCCTCTGCAAAAAAACTCAGCGTCGGACATGTCGCATGCAGAATTATCTGAATTACTAATAATTTAACAAAATACAGACCGCTTCCTCTTGGTACAAATTCCAACTGAATGCAGGCAAGAAGAAAAAAAATCTCATGAAGATTAATTGCCGTGTTCTCTGAACATTCACTTTATGAGGCAAAGAAAGTTAAGTTTGGTAAACAATGACGCATAAAATGCGAGATTCTTACTTAATAGACAAGTCTCATTACGGTAAAAATACTACGTTTGCTCTTAAAGGAGAGATAGTTTGCACACTTTACAGTTGAACAAATACATCTGAATACATTCATTTAATTGACTAAAGCTTCCCAATCAAGGAACTTAAAAATTATGACAATATTTGGAACGAAGGGCACTTCACCAATGTCAGTACTGCTTGAAAAGAATCTTGGAAAACTTCAACAAGTTTTCATAGACTAGCCGCGCTGCATATAACGGAAAACTATATCATTAAATACAAAGAGAACAAACGCTTCGTTGTTCATGCAATAAGTTCAGCTCAGGCCAAGCAGCAGGGGCATGCGCTGTTCCAGCCCTGCTCTCGCCGCTCAGCCTCTCACGAAACGGGGCTGTACACTCATCGAACCACCTTTATTCACATGTTTTCTGAGCTACAGGTAATAGTTTCAACCTTACCAACTACTCACGTGTAAACCACTCTATTCAACTCTGCTTTATTCCTGCACACATTAATGTCAACAATGCTGTCACCTACTGGCCAGCGGCATAAATGTAGTCTCGGAACAGCTTCAAGGGTTGGAGTTACCGTAAAAAAATATATGAAAGCCTGTAACTCGAGAATAACCATTACACAGACTAGTATTTTTTAGAGTTCGTGGAAATGTTCTCACCTTTTGTTGGATTAAGGTGGAAGGAGAAAGCAGGTCGGGAAGAAGCAGGTAGGAGAGGTGCGAGGGAGAGTGATGGATCATTGTGACGACCCGTGAAATTATCTCTCTTTCTTATCACAATTCTTCTCCGGTATTTCTTCCTCCCAGCCACTCCTGGCCGTCCTTCCTGTCTCTCTCTCTCTCTCTCTCTCTCTCTCTCTCTCTCTCTCTCTCTCTCGATATATCCCAATCTCTATCTATCTATCTATTTATTTATCTATCTATCTGATCCCTGGCTCCAGGAACAAGAGGCAGGGAAGGGGACAATGTTCCCTCCCAGCAGAGCGCGGGATAACGCTTGGTCCTCCATGCCTCCGTCCTTTCCGCCCACCGTCTCTAGCGTCTCGCCACTGCAGGCTTCCGTTGTCACTGATCCGGCCCAACTCCGGCCTGTCCGGATTCATATGTCATAATCCGGCTCCCGGCTGCCTAATGAAGCGAGTCCGGAGATCTATGAAATTGGTGTTACAATTTGGAGTTTGTGTCCATACATGTGTGTGTGTGTGTGTGTGTAGAGAGAGAGAGAGAGAGAGAGAGAGAGAGAGAGAGAGAGAGAGAGAGAGAGAGAGAGAGAGAGAGAGAGAGAGAGAGAGAGAGAGAGAGAGAGAGAGAGAGAGAGAGAGAGAGAGAGAGGTGCAGACAAGTTTACGTGATTCCTACCAACAGGCAAACAGCAGGCCACTCAGTAATTTCGGCAAGCTGTAGCGTGTCAGGCTGTACTGTTAACGATATCTGATATGAAGTGGTCCAGCTCAATTTTAAGCCTTATGTTGGAAGCTTGCTCCTTGCACTGAACGTATGAGCGTCTAACAGTCAACTTGCCTTCTTCCGCTCAATCACCCGCCAGCGAGTATATTTCGTGACTACATACCATCGTACATTTACACCAGTTCAATGAAAACTAAATGATTACAGGAGTCTCATATTCGAATTATCTTCAGTAGGAAACAGTCTGATTCCACTGAAACCATCGACGCTTCCAACTGGATGCTCGCAGCTCTTTTGGTCCTAACGAAGAACAAAGTATATCGGAAGCAGGTGTGACTTAGTCGTAATACATCTTCATTTTCTCGTAACTTTCGACCATGATCTACATTACTTCAAAAGGATTATTAGATTTGTAACGAATGAACAATCAATATATTTCTCTTCTCTGAAATAAAAGTTCATCATACTGTTTTCGGACAATACAATCTGACAGTGCATCTGATTGATCAATATACTGTCGAGTAAGTACAGTATCTGGGAAGAAATTTCCTTTGAAGTGGATCTGTTCATTCCTTAGATTTATGCCGGTGCCTACTAAGCGTTTCAAAGGCCTTAAGGCATCGTTTTTCGCAAATATCTTTTAATCTTCTAAACAGGGAGGCGGTGCCCGAACGGTTAGCGTGTGGGCGTAGTGAGCCCGAGGATGTTTGTGCAGTGTTTGGGTGTTCCAGCAACACAAGGAACTTAGGAAAGAGTGGCCTAAGGTTTTACAGGTTCCCCAGAGACAAGAAAACCTGTCGTAAGTGGAAAATAGCGTGTCGACGGGCAGATAAATATGACGCCAGAAATGCCAGCGTGTGCTCTCGTCACTTCTTAAAAAGTGATTATTCTGCAAGGAGTGATGGTGCCACTTGGTGACTAAAGGCCACAAGGACACTGAAGCCAGGGGCTGTACCATCTGTACATATTCCATCAAAACCACATGCAGGTATGTATAGTGAAAGCAGTGAAGATGAAGGTGACTGGTGGTGGTGGGGTGAGTGTTGTGTCAAGTGCAGGGACAGGCGAGTGGCTGCACGTCCCAGATGATGATTTAGGCCCTCCTCCAGTGCCATTGACAAGTGCCAGTGGCTTCAGAGCTATTGCTTGATGTTGATTTATTTATTGATTGATTGTGCATGTGCTTTGGGCAAGCCTCTCACATTGAGTGCCTAGACCATGTAATAGAACTCGAATGACATGTGGCAAGGACGTAATTGTGATTACATGTTGATAAATTTTACTGAGTATGTAACTGCATAATCAGGAAGATTTTTTTTCCGGTGATCAGAAGTGAAAAATAGCGATTTTCAAGTTATTTACGGCAAGGCCAATTTTTGCATCATTATAAGAGAATGGTACGGCATTCCTTTCTGTTTTAGTCACCGATATTTTGGTAGGGATACAAGAAGGAAATATGAAACACAAATAATATTGTATGGACGAAATACAGCATCTATGACAGCTCAACTTCAGCATTTTTTCCTGTTAATTTTCTCGATTTGGTGCATAAATGTTCCAGCCTATTACAAAAGTTTCATTCTGCACTAGTTTCATATTCTGCTGCATTGAAATAACGTATTAGAAGGGGCTTTCCCATGCTTTCGCCATGGCTTTGGGCACCAGTGCGCACGAGATGCGGGCGTAACGTCATCGTTCCCTGTGACGTCATAACAATGATGTCGGAGCGAAATATCTTATCTCTCTTTGATCTTTGGCTTCCTTGCCTCTAACTACAGTGTAAGGTTTACTTCGTGAGACTGAAGTTAACGTCGGTCGCTAAAGCAATAGTGTGTAGTTAGTATGTTTGCGAATCCGGATGCTGGTATTGTTGTTTTAAGGCTATATAACGAAAACATGGATATATTCACTGTAACACAAATCCATTTAGGCTTTATTTTTCTCTGACATTAAACAAATAGTGACTGTCGAATTTCGAAACTTTTGTCACAGTATACATGCATACGTGCATGATGAAACAAATATTATGGGAAAAGATTACCTCAGCACATCTGAGTCTAAAGCAATGATTATTGAACCCACGCACGGTGTTGGTGTGATAAATAATTTGTAACAGTTGTGCACCGGGAAAAGGAGATGTCTTTAATAATAATAAAAGGGCGCCTCTGTCGTCTGTTTAAAAGCCATACTTAGAACGAATGAACCAGCCAATTTCACCTGCGTGAATGGTCGTACTGATTAGCGTATAAGCGAAGGAGTCAGCTGATCTTCCATGATACGTTACGCGTATACATGGAGACCACCCCGCATGAAGACGACGCGCTAAATAATGTCAAAATTTAGTATTTCAGTCAGGCAAGTATATTTCACAGTGATCTCAAATTAGGCGTAACAATGAAATAAACATGTCCATTGAGTTGGTGATATCATATGTAATTAATGTCGCTCAGTCACTCGCATATCTGCTACTTACAAAGAGATAAATATTTCACCCTTCTACTTCACAGGCTTACAAAATTAAATTATCAGTTTATGTTTCCAGCCACGATCATTCCACACAGGAAATTACCAGAGGGACAAGGGTTCGGAATGTCCCATGGATCGGTAGGCACGCCAGGCATTGTGGTACACCCAGGGGAGCCATGTGGCGCCAAGGTTATGCTCCGGAATGCAAATAATAACAGCGAGTCCAAACGCAAGACCTTTCCTTGGACCCAATACAGTCGTCCCCACGCTCTCTCTATCGTGGGAACAACCAACGGCCAACCATACTACTGATCCTGCTGACCCCTGCTGACACAGAGCAAGGTATGCCGAGAGGGCCGATGAAAATATTTTAGTAAAAGTATGTCAGCTTAAGTTTGTGCCATCCGTTTTTGTTTTTTTTCGATTGGTAATGAAATTATAATTGTCACTACTGTTACTGTTACAACACCGATTACTACAATAACTATTAATATTAATACAACTACAATAATAGCAACCACTACTACTACCACTACTACTACTACTATTACTATTACTATAACTACTACTATCACCACTACTACGTACTACTACTACTACTACTACTACCCCTCCTCCCCCGCCTCGCCCACCACCTCCTCCACCACCTCCGCCACCTCCTCCTTCTCCTCTCCCCCTTCCCCTTCGACGTCATCCCCCTCCTCTCTCTCCTTCTCCCACTCATCGTCCTCCTCCTCCTCCTCCTCCTCCCCTGCTGCCGCCCCTCCCTTTCCTCCTGTAGCGGCTTCCATTTCGTTTACTGACGCCGTTTCAAAGAGGAAAGTCCTGGTGGTGGGGGACAGTCAAGTCAAACTCATTGATAGGTACTTTTGGTCAAGGGACAAGGAGAATACTGGGAAACTTTAAAGCTAGATGAGGGCCAGATCTCAGGGCGGGAGCCTGGAGGACAGGGGAGCCATGAAGAGCTGACCTGCAATAACATAGAGTAATAGCAGAGGGTTGGAGACAGCATATCCCTTACCAAGCATGTAGAAAGGGAAATACCGACCCTAAATGGATGACCCGCAGACTCAAGCATGAGATTGGCTTGAAGAAAGGAATTTATAGGAAAATAAAGAACGGGGAAACCCATCTCAGGGATCGGTATGTTGAACTAGCCAGATCAGTAAAGAAGAACACCCGCCTAGCAAAAAGGAATTACGAGACTAGGGTAGCCAACGAGGCCAAGAGCGATCCCAAAGGCTTCATTAAATTATACAGAACGAAAACAAGGGAGAGAATTGGACCGTTGAAAACAAACACAGGAGAGCTCGTCGAGAATGGGGAAGATATGAGTAAAATGTGGAACGACTATTTCCTCTCAGTTTTCACACAGGAAATCTAACAACCATTCCGGAGAGAGTTCAGGTATATGAAGGAACAGATAACGACAAGTTGAAAGATGTGACCATCACCAGGCAGGTAGTCCAGGATGAGATTAGTAGGTTAAAGAAAAACAAATCTCCAGGACCAGACGAAATCTTCCCGCGTGTCCTGAAAGAATGCAAGGAGGTTCTCAGTGGCCTACTTACTGGTGTCTCTAGGATGTCGGTAAATTCTGGGTACGTGCCCAGCCACTGGAAAATAGCTAATGTAACACCAATTTTCAAAAAGGGAAACAAGTCAGCCACCTCAAATTAGCGCCCAATTAGCTTAACATCAGTTATAGGCAAGATGTTGGAGTCAATTATAGCCAGGAGCATTCGGGACCATCTTGAGAAGCATAGTTTGATTCATGACTAACAGCATGGGTTCACGAAAGGTAGGTCTTGCTTTACCAATCTGTTGTCCTTCTACACTAAGGTAATCGAAGCGGTTGACAGAGATGAAAGCTATGACATGCTATATCTAGATTTCAGTAAAGCGTTCGACAAAGTCCCTCATCACCGGCTATTACTAAAATTACAGGCTCACGGCGTAGATGGGAAAGTCTTGAACTGGATCAGGGTGTGGCTTAGTGGTAGAAAGCAGAGAGTGCAGATCAATGGTAAAAAATCTGAATGGGGCAGTGTTACGAGTGGAGTCCCACAAGGGTCGCTGCTTTTTATCACTTAAATCAATGACTTGGACACAGGAATTAGTAGTGATGTCAGTAAGTTCGCAGATGATACCAAGATCGGTAGAGTAATCCAATCAGACCAGGACGCTAGCGTTCTCCAGGATGAGTTTGACAGGCTTTATGATTGGGCGGGGAAGTGGCAGATGGAATTCAATGTCGGGAAGTGTAGCATTCTGAGTGTAGGTAGGAATAACCCCTCACATAATTGCTCCTTCAATGGCACTCATCTAAGCAGGTCTGGGTGTGAGAGAGACTTAGGAGTCTTAAGGTGCTATCACACGGATATTTTCTGGTGTCTTTTATTGGCATCTAGCCGCCGGTACCGGAGGCAAGGGGGCGCTCTTCCTATCACACGCGCAACAGATGTTTTTGGCCTCTGCACAGATCAAAATAAGCAGGATGGACCGTGACCGCAGGAGACGCCTTGCCCGAATTGGACTTAATTTGTGCATCGTGGCTCATATTGTTGGGATACTCCTTCAGAGCTTCTGCTAATTTCTTGAAAACTTCTCTCTTCATAACTCTCTTCGAATAGTTTTCATCCCTGGAGTCCCACAGACACCTGTTTTCCCGATAGAGCTCACAGAGGGCGGCAAGAGCATCCTTGGACCAAATAATTTGCTTCATGGCTGGACAATGCCCACACAACAGCTGAGAGAATGTAAACAAAGACGCCAGTACTGGCTTCAAGATGACGATCATTGGCGTCTCGTGATTGGCGGTGTCTAGCCACCAGTACTGGTGGCAAGATGCCTGTATTGGCGTCAAGATACCAGTAAAGTTGCCCGTGTGATAGCACCTTTAGTGAGCACTGACCTCCGTCCAAGGGCCCAATGCATTCAGGCTAAGAATCGTGCAAACAGGGTACTGGGTTTCATCTCAAGGAGCGATAAGCAATAGGAGCGCTGAGGTCATCCTCAAACTTTACTTAGATCTAGTTAGACCTCACCTAGATTACGCGGTCCAGTCCTGGTCACCCTACTATAGAATGGATATCAAGATGTTAGAATCTGTACAGAGAAGGATGACGAAAATGACTCAGGGTGTGAGAAACTTAGATAGACTTAAGCATTTAAATCTACACTCTCTAGAAAGACGAAGGTTGCGAGGAGACCTTATCGAGGTCAATAAATGGATGAAGGGCTTTAATAAAGGGGATGTCAATAGGGTTTTGGGAGTAAAAGAGCCAGGTAGGACACGTAGCAATGATCTCAATTTAGACAAATTCAGATTCAGCAAAGACATAGGCAAGAACTGGTTCACAAACAGAGTGGTGGATGAATGGAACAGGCTTGACAGTCATGTTGTGGGTGCCAATACCATAGATATATTCAAGAATAATAATAATAATAATAATAATAATAATAATAATAATAATAATAATAATAATAATAATAATAATAATAATAATAATAATAATAATAATAATAATAATAATAATAATAATAATAATAATAATAATAATAATAATAATAATAATAATAATAATAATAATAATAATAATAATAATATTAATAATAATAATAATAATAATAGCAACATTAATAACAATAATAATAGTAATAATAATAATAATAATAATAATAATAATAATAATAATAATAATAATAATAATAATAATAATAATAATAATAATAATAATAATAATAATAATAATAATAATAAAATGAAGAAGAAGAAGAATAAAACAAAAAGAAGAAGAAGAAGAAGAAGAAAAAGAAATAGAAAAAAGAAAAAAAGAAATAGAAGAAAAAGAAGAAAAAGAAAAAAAGAAAAAGAAAAAGAAAAAGAAGAAGAAAAAGAAGAAAAAAGAAGAAAAAGAAGAAAAAAAGAAAAAGAAAAAGAAGAAGAAAAAGAAGAAGAAAAAAAAGAAAAAGAAAAAGAAAAAGAAAAAGAGGAAGAAGACAAAACGGAGAAGAAGAAGAAAAAGAAGAAGACAAAATGGAGAAGAAAAGAAGAAAAAGAAAAAAGAAGAGAAGGAGAAGAAGAAAATAAAGAAACATAAGAAGAGGAGGAGAAGGCAGAAGAAAGTCATAATAAAGATTCCTTGGCACACACGCGCGCGCTCCGCAGTTCCTCCCATAACAGGCAATAAAAGGCCTGTGTTTGCGCGGGGGGAGCGGCGTGGGTGGGAGAAGTTCTCTGATTGCCTCGGCACAAGGGGCGCCTATCACTCCTGCAAGGGCGGCTCCCATTGGCAGGATAGTCTCTGAGGGAGGTGCGTGAGAAGGAGCCATTAAAAGAGAAAAAAGGCATGTGTGTTGCGAGTACATACAGCTGTGTGTGTGTGTGTGTGTGTGTGTGTGTGTGTGCGCGTGTGTGTGCGTGTGTGTGTGTGTGTGTGTGTGAGGGGGGAGGGAGGGACGGAAGGAGAGAGAGAGAGAGAGAGAGAGAGAGAGAGAGAGAGAGAGAGAGAGAGAGAGAGTAAAACAATTCAAGCGAAGCGAAGCATTACGAATATCGGCAGGAGTTATTTTTCGAACAGAGTCGTCCGCCACTGGAACAGCCTGCCTGCAGAAGTGGTTAGTGCGGAAATAATCAACTCCTTTAAAAATCGCATTGACCGTCACTTTGCTGCGTCGGGAGTGAACTAAACGTACACACGAATACATAAAGAAGTGCTTTAATTCTTCCCGCAAGCCACTCCTGTAGCTGACGGATAGATTAAATTACTGAGAGAAAGCAGGCAGGCTCGCAATGAACCAACATGCTTTCTGCGTCCTGCTGGTATGTTTCCATGTTTCCTCCTCCTCCTCCTCCTCCTCCTCCTCCTCTTCTCCTTCTCTCTCTTCCTCTTCCTCTTTCTCTTCCTCTTCCTCCTCCTTCTCCTCCTCCTCCTCCTCCTCAGGAAAGCACCCTCCCTGGTGAGCAGATAGTATAGGACAGACGCACCTTGAGTGTCTCCACCAGTCACTGATACGCAGAAGTCCAGCCAATCTGATGAACACAATTGTGAGTGTAGGTACGGAAGGATAAATAAATCGCGGATCGTACCTCACTAATTAGCTGGGAGACACAGTCACAGCGAAAGGTTCAGAGGGGGAGGGGGGGAAATAATGACGAGACAGGGAGAAAAAGAAGCATAGGAAGGAAGGGGTGCATTATAAGGACGCCGAGGGTGTGGTAGTAGAGGTACCGCGACGGCAACAGTTATGCTGGTGTAGAATGTTGCTGCGGGTTCAATTGACGTGGAACCCGGATAAAGACCACTCACTCACTCACTCACTGTTTCGACAAACGGAAAATCAATTTCACGCCACATCAACTTCATTATATTGAAGTTTTAGGTTTTTGTAATTAACATAAGTTCATATATATATATAAATATATATATATATATATATATATATATATATATATATATATATATATATATATATATATATATATATATATATATATATATATAGGTCATGACATAAATAAGTAGATATAGATAGCTAGGTAGATATAGATAGATAGATAGATAGATAGATGGATGGATAAAAACAAAAAGTGGTATAACCGCAGCAATCAAAATTAAGAAAATGCATTGAACAGCACGTATGTAAGGAAAAGGAGAACAGACGGAGAAAAAGTGACAGACTGGAAATAGAGGCACACGACAGAAACGAATGAAAATATTTGGAGGTTGATGATGATAATGATGTGTGTGTGTGTGTGTGTGTGTGTGTGTGTGAGAGAGAGAGAGAGAGAGAGAGAGAGAGAGAGAGAGAGAGAGAGAGAGAGAGAGAGAGAGAGAGAGAGAGAGAGAGAGAGAGAGAGAGAGAGAGAGAGAGAGAGAGAGAGAGAGAGAGAGACCGTGCGAAACACACTGAAAGGGATGAAAAGGACGAGGAGGGATCCGCCGGCGTACCCCAAAGACCTAGATTTATATATGTATGATGGACTTATTGATCCCTTATTTGTCCTCACAAAAAACCCTACCCACCAATAGAGAGAGAGAGAGAGAGAGAGAGAGAGAGAGAGAGAGAGAGAGAGAGAGAGAGAGAGAGAGAGAGAGAGAGAGAGAGAGAGAGAGAGAGAGAGAGAGAGAGAGAGAGAGAGAGAGAGAGAGAGAGAGAGAGAGAGAGAGTGTGTGTGTGTGTGTGTGTTCGGGCTTCAGGAGAGTCGAGAAAAATTCAGGTTTCAGGAATTTGTTTTGCGTCCCCTCATTATCTTATTTTTACCTTTATTGTCGGGTCCTGGAAATGTCTGATGATAGAAGGAGGGTGACCTAATTAAGGCCTTATTTTATTGATTTACAATATGATCACGTCGCTGGCAACTGACGATCGGTGTGAGCAACTCGTGTAAAGGTGATTCACTCCGACACTCAAGACACAATTGGTGACCTCGTGTGCGTCCCCGTTTCCTCCTCCACGAGTGAGGAGAAGAGTCTATGGGAGAGCAAGAAAGCATTACCTCTCTATAATAAAATTCTCTCAAATAACAAAACAATGTGGTGAATGATGGAAATAGAATATAAGTTATGTACAAGAGAGATAGGTATAGAAAGAAGTATCATGTTACATGGACGTTTACTGTAAAGAATAAAGTCGTATTTAATATTATGACAAAAGAAGAACTTCATCAATTATCCACACTACATGAATCCTTTATCTACCATAAAATCTCTTTTCGGAAAATCGTTTAACTAAAACATTATGGTGAGTGACAGATTTCATTCATACCTACACGACGGTATCCCGTTACCCATGATATCTCTTCCAAAGATATATCGTCTGTGTTTACACCTTTTCAGCGACTTCAAAACTCAACTTGCATGACGTGGGCTTACGAGTAGAGACATTAATCTGTGTGTGTGTGTGTGTGTGTGTGTGTGTGTGTGTGTGTGTGTGTTAGAAAGAGAGAGAGAGAGAGAGAGAGAGAGAGAGAGAGAGAGAGAGAGAGAGAGAGAGAGAGAGAGAGAGAGAGAGAGAGAGAGAGAGAGAGAGAGAGAGAGAGAGAGAGAGAGAGAGAGAGAGAGAGAGAGAGAGAGAGAGAGAGAGAGAGAGAGAGAGAGAACAACGTATTGAAGTGACAAGCGAAATAATTGATGAATGGCAGGTTTGAAAAGAAAAGGATGCTCGCGACAACAAGGCTGGAACTAATTTCAACTTGATTCTCAGAAGGCGAATAAGGAGGAAGAAACTAAGAGAGGAGGAAAGGAAAGATGAAAGGAGGATGGGAAGATATAAAAGTGTAATGGAAAAGAATACCTATCACCGGCCATGATGGTAAACATATTATCTTGAACATGAAGATTTAGCAAAAGGGCGTCAGACCACCCCTCCGGGAAATCAGCAAACCACACATTCATCTGGGCCAGACCATCGGGAAAACCTAAACGTGACTACGGAAACAATTACTGGTTAAAAGAACTACAATACCAGGCCACCCTCATTACCATCTTCACTATCCTACACACGCATGGTATTATCATCTCGAAAAATCAAATAAACTAACGAAACCTGTCATTCAAATTAATCTAACCTGGATGATCAGCTAAATACACCTGCAGTCCCCTATACCCCATGAATAGCGTCGCAGCCTCTTCAAATAGTTGCCTATCTCATTACTCACTTGCGACCCGCTCTCCGAAACGCGTAGGACATCGTCGTAAAGATGGCAACGTTAGACGCATCATCTCTTTGTCATTCCTTTTGTTTGAAAGGCACCGTGCACAGTCGACGTCACATGATAGTGTTAAAAGCAAGCGAAATAAAGGTCAGAATATTTGAAGTTTGTGAGTGACCTAAAATAATAGCTAAGGGACTTCCGGTTAGCTCTGGCGGCACTCATGGTCTGGATCGAACCGCCTCCCTCGCTTTCGGTACCCCCCAGAAACACTCAGGAGCTGCCATCAGAGCACAGGCGTGTTTGCCATATGACCGCATTAAGTGAAGTCTTAAGTCATCCAGTCACTCAGTTTTCTTTATCACCTAATGACCATTATTATTGTCTGCTCCGGGGAAGGAGGTTATTTTGGTCGTTGTTTTTTCTTCCTTTTTTTCTGTTCGTCCAGAATTAAAAAAAAAAAAAAAAAAAAGGATTGGCAAATAGTAAAAAAAAAAAAAAATCATATGAGCATATATATCATAGCAAAAGTATCTCAAACTGATTAAATTTTGGGATAACTCTAGATTAAAATTGACTTAATGAATGATAGCAAATAGTTTTCAAGACCGACAAACGGAATGATTTCAGGCGGTCATAAGGAAGGAAACTGGCCGAAGTCTACGGACAGACCATGAATGCTTCCAGAGAACACTGAGAGCATTTGGGAATCGGTCCGGTCCACACCGTGAGGGGTTCTTAATATGTTACCAGAAAGAGTTTGAAGGTGATGCGGCCCAGACCAGGAGTAACTGATTTTCTGCTCCTTCAGAGGTGGTCCGACCGCTTTCCGATAGCATTCGATAACAGACTGCTTAATATGGCAGGCGATACTTAGGGATACGTCGTTTCATTGTCAGTTTTTACGGAGTTTTTTTCATGAGCTAATCAGTTTGAGATATTCACTGGAGGATGTTCCAATATAGGGTGCGGAATAACAGAGGGCGCGTCATAATGTACTGGTAAGTAAGCCTCTATGTCACTACACGCCTCGTATGCACTTGGTGACTATGGACCATTTCCACAGTCAAACACGGCAAGTTTGTAAGCTCCCAAACTAAACAAAATGCTACGAAAATTCCCTTTATAATGTTTGGTGTTGATATAGAACGTAAGAAATTTGAGGAAACCACACGGAAAACCTATTTAATATCGAGAGTTCAAATGAAAAACAGACGCAAAGACACTTGAGGAATATGAAACTTAAGCTATAATGTCAATCCGGTTTTTTTTATATATTTTGGTAACAGATAAAAACCAGACAGACAAAGAAACGGACGGACAACGACGAGAAGAGATAATACAAAATAGCGGAGAGATAGAAGGAATCATGAGGAATAAAAGGAAGGAAGGAAAGAAGAAAGGAAGATGAGAAAAGGAAAAAATAAAGGAAGAAACTGCGAAAAAGGAAAAAAATAGAAGGAAGAAATTAAGAAAGGAAGGAGAAAAAACGAAAAAGGGAAGGAAGGAAGGAGGAAGGACAAGGGGAAGGAAGGAAGGACAAGAGGAAGTAAGGGAGGAAGAAAGGAAGGAAGGACAAGAGGAAGGAAGGAAGGAAGGAAGAAAGGAAGGAGGACGAAAGAAAGAAACAGTCGAAGCAATGAAGAAAAAAAAGGAAAAAATAAGTAAGAAATGAAAACGCAAGGGAACAGGAGAGAGTAGCAGGAAGATTACAGAAACAAACGTGCTCAAATCTCTGCGGTAAACATGAAAAAATTAATAACTACCTCAAATGTACATAGCAGATTATATTTTCTTCTTGGGTGACACGTGAGAGCTTGTGTTGCAGGAATGTGTGTGGGGAGGGGAGTTCGGGGGGGAGGTCTGAAGGAATGTGAAATCCTTCCATTGTGTTAGGCCCTTTGTCTCATTTTATTGTTATTATGCTTTAAATTATGTGTCCTCTTGGTGAGCTGCACTTGTACCGTGGAGAAAGTAATGTGAGGACCCTTGCAGTACAAATATATGGTGGTGGTGGTGAGGGTGGTCGTGGTGTGGGGGTAGTAGAGGTGGTGTTGACCGCAAATTACTCGTCGCTGCACTATACGACAACTTATCCAAGCCCTTGTATTTGAAAGCCAAGTACAGTACATATAACTTTAGAAATGATAGAAAAAAACCCACCTTGAAATATATACCACCGTGAACATGAGTGCTATGTAGAGTCAAAGCACTCTTGAAAGACACAAATAGAGATGAACGATGAACAAGACGGAACGAAAAGAGAAGGAATTTCGTACAGCACAATAAAACCGGGCGGGACACATTTTCCACAGCTCTGGTCTTCATTAATTAGTCCCGTTAAAGAGGTTACGTTCAGTGAATCAAAAAATCTAAAACGGTGTAATTAACTAAAAAGAGAATTAGGTGTCGCTCCCCAGTAGGACGAGCAAAAGCTTCTCTCGTGGGTCGCAGTCTTTGTGTGGCTCGTTAGATCTCCATGCGCCTCAGTGATCACCCGTGACACCAATACACTTACTATGCGTACACGGAGAAGAGACGCTTTAGTGAGGGCATCAAGGGAAAGGAGAATAGCAAGGCTTCTCTAATTCGAAGTTTCCACCTCTGCGGCCTCACGTCGGACAGGCCCTGGCCGGCATTATAAGACGCTTTCGGTTCTAACATCAACTATTTCTAAAGGTCAAAGAAGGGATCAATCGGGTTCTAATGAGTGTTTCTTTAGGCTCATGCTACTGAGGAAGGGTCAAACTACCACCAGGGTCATAAAACTACTCCCGGAAATGCCCTCAACACAAACGAAAGCCTTGTCAAATATGAGAACTTGGGCGGCGAAATGTTTTAAAATACGACCCAGGGCCACAAAACACTAAACTGCATTAACAAAGCGCAACACGAAGGGGATATTTTGACATTTTAACGCGTTCCCTTTAGTACTGGCTAATTCGATATCATATAAAAGACCATGTCCATTACCTATTTTCTGAAAGCCTAATTATTTACCGGGTTATAGGTCCATGTAGTTGGCTATTAGAAGAATCACACGTCTCCATAATTCATCAGAGCCGGAAAAGTATATTAATATTTCCGACACCGTGAGTAATCGTAATTCAAAGTTCCACAAAACATCATGACCGTAAGGAGAAAAAAAGTTTAGGGGAAGTTACTTATTTACATTTGAAACTTACAGCTGTCGCACTGAGCTTCGTCTAAAGTTTATGGAAATCAAATTACTTATCATGAAAGTGTGTGTGTGTGTGTGTGTGTGTGTGTGTGTGTGTGTGTGTGTGTGTGTGTGTGTGTGTGTGTCTCAGATATATAAATAGATAGATATAGAGGAATGGAGACAGTGGAGGAGTAAGTGATCGAGCGAAAGAAAGACAAAGTAAGAAGTAAGGAATAACAAAATGAATATATGAACAGATGAAGGAAAAAATTAAAAAGAAATATACGGAAAACCATAGAGTTAGCAAGAAAGCAGTAAAGAGTGCGACGAAAAATACTTGTCATAAAAGTGTGTGTGTGTGTGTGTGTGTGTGTGTGAGGGGGGTCTCTGACTGTCTGTCTGTCTGTCTGTCTGTATGTATGTATGTCTGAGATATATATGGATAGAAAAACAGACAGTGGGTAAGTAAGTGACCAGGTGAAAGAAAACAAAGAATGTACGAAATAAAGAGAGCAAAAAGTTAGCAAGAAAGAAAGAATAAAGAATATCACACCAGTGATGAATGAATTGAAGAGCAGAGGAAGAAAGGAAGGGAAGAATACAAGTGAACAAAGCATAAAGAAAGAGTGAAGTGCGATAAAAACTGATGGCAAGGGGTCCGGGCAGCATACATGAACGATCGAGTGGCTGGGCCGGCTTAGGACTGATGGCATCTTTGCATGTCAGGCCGTCACGACATGAGCCCGTAATGTGGAGGGACAAAAATAAAACTGCAGGGACCGTGGACGCATAATAAAGACGCCATATCCGCTTCTTCTATTTCTCTCGACGCAGGATAATGATATAATTCTCTCTCTCTCTCTCTCTCTCTCTCTCTCTCTCTCTCTCTCTGGGGGCTTTGGTGGCGCGGAAACTTCAATTCTCTCATAGAATAATATAATTGTAGCGACGAGGAACACGACGCAAGTGAATAAAATAATAATAATTGCATTAGTGTTGTGGCGTTTTAATGAAGGAAATGGATGGATTACAAGACTTTATTATAGCTTGGTCAGGTGCAAGTTGCGGCTGGTTCTGCTTTCCCCATTGCGTTTAATTAAGATATTGCTGTACTATACGCTCCTCGAGGCAAGAGTAGGCTACACGTCATCGAAGAGGTTGGTATGACTGAACGTATGAACTTTAGAAACGCCGTCACCGAGGAAAAATATATATCAGGAAATTGAAAAAAAAAAAAAAATCTAATCACCAATGCAAATAATCTGACTTCGTTCTGATGACATTTCAGGAGAGAATCAATAACCACAAACTAACAATAATAACTACACTGCCATAAATAGACTTCAATATTTTTTTTTTGGGGGGGGGGGCAAACGACGTCGTAAGAAAGTGGAACAAAGCCGGTCGATATAGTAATTCACTCAGGGACACACTCCAGCACCTCCTCCTCCGGCAACATATGTTATCCGCTCCGGCACTGACGCATCTCTCTGGTGCTTGTTTTGACGGCGCTTATTTTTGACCGGGTTTAAGGTTGGCGTCTGATTACCTTCACCGTGACTGCATTCTTACGGCTCAAGGTTCGACAATCAGGTATGGACGATAGGGTCTGTGCAGTATATTAAACTGTGTAAATTAAAATGACTCCCTATCTCTCTCTCTCTCTCTCTCTCTCTCTCTCTCTCTCTCTCTCTCTCTCTCTCTCTCCCCTTCCCTACATGTCCGTCACTGTCCCCTGACCCTCGCCGTCACTCAGTATGCTAATCCTCAGAATGGCTCCCTCACTCGACGTGTCAATCAAACCGAGGCTGTTTTCTCCCCTTGATCGATAATGAGCCGGAGACGTGTGAGGAGGAGGAGGAGGACGAGGGAAAAGGAAGACGAAAGGGAGGAGGACGAGGAGGAAAAGGAGGAGAACGAGGAGGAACAGGGGAAGTAGACAGACAGCTCGGCAGAATAAAGAAGCATGTATGAAAAATGATCTAAACACTAATATATATTGATACGCATACATAATCAGGTAAATAAAAAACCACAGATAAAGAAACACGAATCAACAGTACACACATGCACACGCACACGCAGGCAGCCTTCATGTAAGAGCAAATCCTTCCAGTGTATCTTCACACTCCAGCACAAACGGACCTCACCAGCCAGCGAGCCAGCCAGCCATGCATACGGTAATTGTTCCTTGTTTAACCGTGCCTCTGTCAGCACACCGGAGTAACGAGGCTAAATACACACACACACACACACACACACACACACACACACACACACACACACAGGCCTGTAATCTTGGGAGGATGGAAGAGGTAACAGGATTACAGTGGCCAGGGCAAGGAATGGAATAGAGAGAATTGATAGAGATCTGTTTGTACCGGACAGGAGAATGGCGAGGGGACATAATTTTATATATGTGAGCTACAGGGAAAGAGAAGTTAGAAGTAGAGTAGTGCATATTAAATGGAAAGCTAACATTATACGGATACAGAATAGAAATACAAAAAAGGATGTAAGATCATTTAGACTTTCAAATAGAGTAGTGCTGTGCAAATAGAATAACGTAAGACTAATTAGACACACACACACACACACACACACACACACACACACATTTCTGCGCCACTGTTAACCTGGAGTTCCCTCACTGAAATCTCAATGTCATTTCCTCTTCCTTGTCTATTTCTGGCGTCTCCCGGCAGCGTCATTTCCCATTCACACCTCCCGCCATCCCTGTAACCCGCTACCACCTCCTCCTTCACCTCCAACACCTCGATCCATTTCCTTTTCCTCCTATACCTCCAGCCCATCTCCCTCCATCACTCCTTTACACATCCTCGCCTTATTTCCTGCATCTCCGCTCTCCCCTGCCTCTACATCTCTGTCTTCTGATTTTCCATGGTCCTTTATTCTCCTCCATCACATCCGCTCACCCTCTCTCCTACATTCTTCGTTATTCCCATTCAATCCATTCTTACTGTCTCCCTCATGACCTTCGTACTCTATAATTCCTCCTCCTCCTCCTCCTCCTCCTCTTAAGACGAGGCGAGAGAATAATACATACTGGTTGTGGTATTCGCGACTGTCTCTAAAATAATACGCGGCTGTAAAGGTAAGGTAAAGTTAGTGGCATACGCTATATCTGCGCGTGGCCTCGGTGCTCATCTCCGTCGCATTAGCCCTTGAGCCTGTGGCGATAAGGACCCATTACTCCGGGACACAGGGCCAGTGTGACATTCGGGTTACCACAGTTTACCTTTCCCAAAGGGAGAATGAGCAGCTGGGTGAGCTCCACACCAACTACCTGAATGAATTGCACGCGAAGCCATATCTAACCTGAATACATACAAACTAAAAAGTTAAAAGCAATATCGGTAACACATGAAAGCGGAATTCTAACACCGGACAGGAGACACATGGTCAAACTCCTGAACAGAAATTTAGCGTCTGTATTCACGGTCGAGAACAGTGAAAGTCTGTTCCACCGAGCAGAATCAAACCCTTGGAAATTGGCTATTTTGATGAACGAGATGTGCAACAGTTCCTAAATAGACTTGATACAAACAAATTAGCCGGATCAGACGCCTTATCACTCAGGCTGCTAAAAGAACTCAAGCGGTAAATACTCCAGCCACTTACCGGTAATTATAACCGATGGATACAACAACAACAAAATTCCCGAAGACTGGAAGCAAGCGAACGTAACCCCAACCTTCCAAAGTGAGAAAAGAGCATGGCATTAAACAATAGGTCTGAAATCTTGATGTCAGTGGCGGGTAAGATCTTCCAGAAGATCAGAGACAAACTTATCAATTTCTAGAAGATAACATCATAATTTCCAATATCTAGCACGATTTCAGAAATAAGCGGTCCTGTTTAACCAATTTACTGAAATTCTTCCAAGGTATATATGAAAACTGGAGGTATCATATCCCCAGTGACATTATTTATCGACAGTCTAGATTCAAGATTTTCAGAAAGGCTTTTACAAGGTACTATTCGAACTACTCTTCAAGAAACCTAATCAGCAGGATGAGGAGACAATCTGACCCCGTGGATAAGAAATTGGCTTCCTGGGAGAAAACAGCAAGTTTTACTCAACGGGCAGAAATCCGAGTGAGTCCCGGCCACAAGTAGTACTACAGGAGTCAGTACTGAGTCCCATACTCTTTATTACATATCAACAACCTAGAATTCAAGATAAAATCTACCCTTTCTAAATTTGCCGATGAAACACAAGTGGGTGGAAAGGCCCTCTCGGCTACGGACTGCAAATCATCCAGAAAGACCTCGACCGGATTATTCATTGATCTGAAAAGTGACAAATGCCTTTCAACCATGACAAGTACAAGGTCATATCCTAAGGGGCTCAGAAATATTAACCATTAATTCAAAATGCATAAGGAGCCACTACAAGTCGTACAGAAGTAAACAGATCTCGGAGTCACTATAAGCAGTGACTTGAAACGCAAAAAGGCACAGTAAGTTTGCCTACAAAAAAGCTAATACTATGCTCAGGTTCACGGCAATAAACTTCGAATGTACGACGCCGGAAGTAATGTTGTCCTTGTATTACTCACTCATATGGAATACGCAATGCAGTTCTGAAAGACATTGAGTTCCTTGAGGGTAGTGCGATGAGCTACGAAAATCATACCATCATGGAAAACTCAACCTTATGGAGAACGACTGAAGCGACTCAACTCCTTTAGGTTGGGAAAGAGGCGGCTGCTGTGGGATTTGATAAACGTCTTTGCGCTTCAAATTAACCCGAAGACTAAAAGAAAAGTCAAATAATTCAAGCGAAGCGGTGCAGTGAAGATGTTGGCAGGAGTTATTTATCGAACAGAGTCATTCGCCTTAATATATAAGTAGTTAATGCGAAAACAATCAACTAGAATAGCACTGATCGTCAATTTATTGTGTCAGGGATGAAATGAATGTACCCGCGCGTACGTACAAGTTGCATTCCGCAGGTCACTCGAGTGGTTGAAGAATTGATTAAGTAACTATAAAGCAGGGAGCCTCGTAATGAGCTTGACTGGCTTTCTGCTGCCTGCTCCTCCGTGTTTTTCTCCTCCTCGTCCACTTCCGGCTTCTCTAATCCTCCTTTTTCTCCTCTTCCGACTTTACTTCTAATCCTTCTTCTCCTTCTCTTTCTTCATCGTCCACCTCCTAAGGAGGAGGTGTAATAATATATGCGAAAAATAATTTAGAAGTCGTTCAGCTAAACATAGCCGAAACAGAGGCTTATGATTCATTGTATGTACAAGCAACGATCAATAATGAAAAGTATGTTCTGGGCGTAATTTACCGACCTCCTAAATCAAATGAAGACATTGATGGAAATCTCTACGCAGAGATAAATAGAGTTATCAGAAATAAAAATGCAATAATATGCGGTGACTTCAATAACCCCTCCGTTAACTGGAATGCACTTTCTGGCGACAGAAAAGGCGAGAGATTAATTAACTTTGCACAAAATTCATTTCTTAATCAAACTGTTACCATGCCGACACGCGGAAATAATATTCTTGATTTAATCTTCGCGACCGATAGTCATCTCATAACTGCCTGTGAGGTAGGCGAGCCATTTGTAAGCAGCGACCACAACATAATAAGATGTACTTTGAATATTGAAACAAAAGCACGAGCAAACTCACTCTTAATACCTAATTATAGTAAAGCAAATTTTATGGACCTAAAAAGAGAACTGGCTTCAGTAAATTGGAATCATTTGCTCAACAACGTTCAAGAAATCTTTAATCGTTTTACTGCACAAATCACAGCGAGTGCAAATAAATTCATTCCACTCAAGCTACGAATGATTTATAATAAAAAACCGTTGTGGATGAGTAATTACCTACAAAAAATCATCGTCGAAAAAAGAAAAATGTACAAAAAATATAAGCTCTCACATAATTCACAGGATCATACTAATTACATCAATGTTAAGAGAGAGTGCGAAAGGAAAATCAGAAAACAGAAACGCGATTATGAGATGAAAATATCACTCGATGCTAAGAAAAATCCCAGGTTATTTTTCAGTTACATAAGAAACAAAATAGCTGTTAAAAATAATATCGGCCCACTACTATCAAGTGGCAATACGATTAGTGATGCTAAAGTCATGGCGTCGGTCCTAAATTCAACCTTTAGTAGCGTATTTACAAAAGAGAACATGACATCGATTCCAGCCCCGAATAATTTTTTTCAAGGCCCCGAAGAACATAAGCTTGCATTGACCAAGATTGATATCAGCAAAGTGCGTGCGTACCTGCAGAAAATAGATCCAAATAAATCTCCGGGCCCCGACAATTTATCTCCTCGCGTGTTAAGAGAATGTAGTCAACAGCTAGAATTACCCATAACATTAATATTCAACAAGTCATTAGCACAGGCCAGTGTGCCTCTCGAGTGCATAAAGGCCAATATTACCCCGATCTTTAAAAAAAGGAGACAAAAAACAAGCCAGTAATTATCGTCCTATCAGCCTTACGTCTGTCCTAATTAAACTATTCGAAAAAATAATCAGGGATAAAATGATCACTTTCCTTGAAACAAATGAATTGATAACTGATAGTCAGCATGGATTTCTTACCAACCTATTAACCTTTTTCAACGATGTTTATACATGTTGGGACGCCCGAAGCCCATATGACGTAATTTACCTAGATTTCCAGGAAGCGTTTGATAAAGTTCCTCACGTTAGGCTTATTTCAAAATTGCGTTCCCACGGTATTAACGACCATCTATGTGCGTGGATTCATGACTGGCTCACCGACAGAGAACAACGTGTAGTTCTTAATGGTGAAGCATCGGATTGGCAACCCGTCAACAGTGGCTTTCCCCAATGTTCGGTCCTGGGGCCAACACCATTCATAATTTACGTGAACGACTTAGAAACTGATATCCTATCAAAAGTAGCCAAATTCGTCGACGACACCAAATTAGGAGGTACGGTAACGAACAGTCAAAGTTGTGAGAACATTCAATTAGACTCAATAAGACTTGCCGACTGGAGCGAAAAATGGCAAATGAGTTTTAACGTAGATAAATGTCAAGTAATGCACATAGGTGAAAAAAATCCTAACTTTAAATATCAGATTCAAGGACATGAGCTCAGCGAAGTAAAACAATAAGAAGATCTTGGTGTCATTATCAGTAACATTCTTAAAATGAGTGATCGATGTTCTGCAGCGAGTAAAAAAGCCAATATGATGTTGGGATTAATCTCAAGAAACTTTGATTATAAATCACCCGAACTTATGAAGAGATTATATTTAGCATTTGTAAGACCACACCTAGAATACGCCGTTCAGTCCTGGTCACCGAACTATATCAAAGATCAAGTTTTGCTAGAAAAGATACAGCGACGAGCAACCAAACAAATTCCAGCGCTCCGAAACTTGCCATATGACGAGCGTTTAAAGCGTTTAGATATGTTTTCCCTAAAAAAGCGAAGGATAAGAGGGGACTTAATTGAAGTGTTCAAAATCTTTAATGGTGTCTGTTCTTCCTATGTATATTCCTATGTATTCCTCCTCCTTCTCCTCCTCCTTCTCCTTCGCTCTTCTTTCTGTATGGCATCTTCACTTTCATTATTACCACCGTTCCTCTTTTTACCACCTGCTTCATCTTCATCTCTCGCCGAAATTGTTTTCTTTTCTTAACCTTTATTTGAATTCATCTCTCCTCGATCATCACTACCTTCCTATTTCCTTTAGTTCTTCTCCTACACTCCATCTCATCCGCTACATACTTATCAACCAGTTCGATTTCTTGTTTATCTTTTTTTTACTCTATTTCCTATTCCTTTTTATCTAGTTCATCCTTGCATGGCTTTGGAGGCTAGCGTTCATAATTCCCATGAGTGGTTCGAGTTGTTTGCTGGAATGCAGAGTGTTGGTTGGCTCGTTGAAGTGTGTGTGTGTGTGTGTGTGTGTGTGTGTGTGTGTGTGTGTGTGTGTGTGTCTCTGTGTGTGTGTGTTTTACATTTCGGCCTATGGCGCCGGTAGGGATTCTGGACGGGGCATGATAATTGGCCCCAGCTCGTTGTGGCGCAGGCAAGCGTTTATAGTGGCGCTATCTTGCTCGGCTCATGCTGCCCCCCAGAACTCCTCTTTGACCCTCTCTTTTAGAGAGAGAATCTAGAGTTCGGGCTGATAGGTGGTCTTTAGGACAGCATGTGGGAAGTTTGAGGCCACTCGGTGGTAACTGAAAAATCCTTAGCTTGTGGCGGCGGGCGGGACGTGGACCCGCGTCTTTCTGGACGTGGCAACAGCACGCTAACCACTGTGAGTGTGCGTATTTCACCACGGTCTAATCACGAGTTGGACTCGCAATAACCAGCAAGTACCTTCTCGATTACAGCAAGGCTCATTAGTCGATCTCTGGGTACTGGCAGGACCTTGCACACCAAACACCCCATCCCCCTTGCTCAAGGGGGTATAGTTATAACTTCTAGTCAGCGGAAAAAAACCCGGCCTGAGCGGGGCTCGAACCTCTGCTTGCCACGCCGCGAAGCCTGGCAGCGCAGCGCTTTAACCAACTGTGGTATCGGATTGGTGCACTGAGCTATCGTGTGTGTGTGTGTGTGTGTGTGTGTGTGTGTGTGTGTGTGTTGCTTGCTTGCTTGCTTGCTTGCTTGTCATGAGGAGCAAAGTCATGGATATGTACACATGCAGTCTTTAATCTAAATTTCTGTTTTCTCTTTGTTCTCTCTCTCTCTCTCTCTCTCTCTCTCTCTCTCTCTCTCTCTCTCTCTCTCTCTCTCTCTCTCTCTCTCTCTCTCTCTCTCTCTCTCTCTCTCTCTCTCTCTCTCTCTCTCTCTCTCTCTCTCTCTCTCTCTCTCTCTCTCTCTCTCTCTCTCTCTCTTGCATTCTTGTTTATTTATCTTTCAAAATGGTTCTTCGTGATATTATCCTTTTTCTAACACTATTTTTTTATTTCCCCTCTTTTCATGATTCTCTCCTTTTTCTTCTTCTTATCTTCCTCTTCTTTCTCTTCTTCTTCTTCTTCTTCTTCTTCTTCTTCTTCTTCTTTTTCTTGCTTTTCTTTTTACTCTTCAGTTTCAACCCTTCTTTATCTCCTTCCTTTCCTTCTCATTTTCAGCCTCTCTTTTCTCAACTGCCATCCTAAAATTATCCTCTTTTTTTTCCTTTCTTTTAATACTCATTCATCTTCTTTCTCTCCTCCTTCTCCTCCTCCTCCTCCTCCTCCTCCTCCTCCTCCTCCTCTTCCTCCTCCTCCTCCTCCTCCTGACCTTTGACCTTAGGCGTATTTGGCCCCTTAAGGTCAAAGGGAATCTGTGTTTACTTGGCCCGAGTCTCTCTCTCTCTCTCTCTCTCTCTCTCTCTCTCTCTCTCTCTCTCTCTCTCTCTCTCTCTCTCTCTCTCTCTCTCTCTCTCTCTCTCTCTCTCTCTCTCTCTCTCTCTCTCACACACACACACACACACACACACACACACACACAATTCCTTCACGTTCACTCATAATCCCATCGCATCCATCAACATCATCGCTCACACAATCTTTCTGACCCCTCCTCCTCCTCCTCCTCCTCCTCCTCTTCCTCCTCCTCCTCTTCATGACGGCCACCAGCACCGCCGTCACATTCTTCACATGGCATTCTAGTTTTTCATCTCTTCCTTGTTACCGATATCAATTCCTCGTAATTTCCTGGAATCACTTCGTTCGGCCTTTGAATCGAGCAGTTTCAAAACTTACTGGTGACGGTGCCGGCAGGAAAATGGGAGTGGAGGAGAAGATGGGTTACGGTAGGATGGAAAGGAGGGATAAGGGGATAAAGGAGGGAAAGCTAAAAAGAAGAGAGAAAGAAGAAAGGAAGGAATGAAGGAAACCAGGGAAAAAGACGAGAAAGTAAGGAAGGAAGGAAGGTCGGAAGGAAGGAAGGAAGGAAGGAAATAAGGAAGGAAACCGTGCGAGAAGGCGAGGAAGGAAGAAAGGAAGGAGGGAAAGAAACAGGATGAAGGCGAGGAAGATAGAAGGAAGGAAGGAAGGAAAAGAAGAGAGAAGGAAGGAAAAAGAAAAGAAATTAAAGGTTGAAGAATGAAGGAAGAAAAAGAAAAAACAAGGAAGTTATGAAGAGAGGAAGAAAGGAGATAAAGAAAGAAAGAATGACTGAATGAGAGCAAGAAGAAATGGAGACAATAGGAAAGAGAAGGAAGGGCGGAAGAAAGGAATGAATGTGAAAAAAGCAAGGACGGAAACAAAAACAAAAAAGAAAGGAAGCAAAGGAAAAATATGAATAAACTAAAGGTAGGAATGGACGTAAAGGCAAAAAGAAGCGAAAATACATAATAATTTTGAGGTAGGGGGTGTCAATATTCCCCTTCTGCACTAAACCCTAACCACCTTCACCTTATCTCGCCTTTCCCCTCTCAGTCAAGTCTCCATCCCCTCTTCCCTCGTTCTTTCCCTCCAGCCGTCCTGATTCCGCCCCTCGTGTCCACCGGAGCTGTAAATGAAAAAATGGTACATGATGGATGGCACCGGACAGCTGTGATGACCGTCTCGTTAGTGTGTGTGTGTGTGTGTGTGTGTGTGTGTGTGTGTAAGACTGTAACCGTGAATCTATCAGGAAGAGAGAGAGAGAGAGAGAGAGAGAGAGAGAGAGAGAGAGAGAGAGAGAGAGAGAGAGAGAGAGAGAGAGAGAGAGAGAGAGAGAGAGAGAGAGAGAGAGAGAGAGAGAGAGAGAGAGAGAGAGAGAGAGAGAGAGAGAGGAGAGAGAGAGAGAGAGAGAGAGAGAGAGAGAGAGAGAGAGAGAGAGAGAGAGAGAGAGAGAGAGAGAGAGAGAGAGAGAGAATCTATCAAGTCCCCTGTCACATCCCCCAATCTTGTTATCTATCAGTTCTCATTTATCAATCGGCCGCGACAAAACATTCACGACCATAAAATTTCGATTATGAAAACTCATGACACGCGGCTCTGGGCTCGGAAAAAGTAGGGGAAAATCATATATATCAAACCTACTGACCTCAGTTTTCGACGGAATAGTAATTAATGAACATTGTTTATGATGCATTTTCAGAGGGTGTTTGATTAAGTTCCACACTATAAATTACCTTCGAAAAATGAAACAAATAGGTATCGAGGGAAATCTTTACAAATGGGTCGTACATTGCCTGAGCAAAAAATCAGTGACTGGTGATTGCTGGAGTGGTTTCAGAATGGGTGCCAGCTACTGGTACTGCCCCTCTAACTCTGTTCTCGGAACTATTCTATTCATTATTTACATCACTGACATCAACGTTGGACTCCATAACTTCATCACGAAATCTGAATACGACTCGACAATTGGCAACTCAGCACTCTGAAACCAGGACGAAGGCAGCAAAAAAAATATTGATGTATAATTTCAGCATCGTCTCCTAAAGCGATGTTCTTTAACGTACACATTTGGCAGACTCCTCAAATAGTAATTAAAAATGGAACGTTCGATTATGAAACGAAACGTACTCTGTAAACACTCTAAAGCAATCGCGTAATGCCTTAAATCTCGCAACACCTTAAATCTCGTAATACCTTAAATTTTCCCTGCATTGCACTGAACCAGCGAAAAGAACGAACAGAACGTTGTGCTTGAATAAAAGTAACATATCGTTTAAGAAAACGGTGTAGTACTGCCTTTAAACAATAGCTAATCCGACTTTTAAAGAGCCCGAACCTTTAAAGCGCGCGATACAGTGTTTGTTTTCCGACCAAAGGGAACGCATTACAAAATAAGGTGCTCAACTTCGGCTTCTACGATGATACCTAGCGAAACGCTACGAGAAGAGACTACAGGCCTTAGTATGTTCGCTCTTGAGAAACACCAAATCCGAGGGAAATCGATCTATAGTATATAAAAATGTTCAACGTTTCATGGATTTGGATGAAATCAATGGTTTACATAAACGATTATACGCTAAGAACGAAAATGGTTGCGCTAAACTTGAGTGTATAAATATAAATTCAGACTCCACAAAATCATTTTTCACCATTTGCTAAGGCAAAAAGGCAGCGTCTCAGTAGCCGTTTTGGCAGACAGAAACTAGTCTGGACCATAGGAAGGGTGTGGTCTCTCTCTCCTCTTGCCAGTGAGCGAGCTTTCTTAGGTTATTTTATGGTGTTCCTACAATGCGCATTATATAATTATCGTTTATTCGTATTGACTCCTGCATTGAAAGATTTTTATTACCTTGCTTTTATATTATAGTAAGTAAAGTGTTGACAGTTGTAAAGAGCGCCTCCTGACACTCTTTTTAATGGCTTTAGAAATCCTCACTAAATGATAACTTTTCGTCTTTGCCCAATTTATTATTGAAATGGTCCCCAGCATAGCATAAATTCCAATCTTCGAGAAGCTGGCCAAATGATAATCGTCTCTCTTCTGTTAATTTATATCCAATATCCTTCCTGCCCGTTCAGCCGCCCCCTGGATCGATGTCTAATGTTCTCCAGCGTATACAGTTAACTGTCCGGTCCATAAGATTATTTTTTGTCACTCATTTTGATTACCTTGCTCATTAACAAGATTCCTGATTGCATTTCGCGTAATGATCATTATGTTCCTCTTTCAAAATAATGATTCTAATTTACGAGTGTCTCTGTCAATAGATAAACGATAAATTCATTCCAAAACACTGATTGTTAGAAGAAAAAAACGCTAAGTCACGGAATAATGAGAAGAAAATTTCGGCCTCAAATTGAAGATTTAGTGCATTAACAAAAACACAATTGCTACAACTACATATATAAAATAGTTAAGGAGTTAGATAGGGCTTATATATATATATATATATATATATATATATATATATATATATATATATATATATATATATATATATATATATATATATATATAGATATAGATATAGATATAGATATAGATATAGATATATATATATATAGCATTTTTTTGCCAGCCTTTTGAAGTCATGATAGCTTTGGGAAGTACAAGCACATCTTGATGAGATCCACTCACTTACTCCAAGGAAGTAACGAGTTGTCTGAAGGACGGAGAGGTTACCAGTGTGGGCGACTGACTGTGTTCCAGGCGGCGAAACCTACAGTTTAAAGAATCTGCTAGAAAAACAACACTCTTTGGAACACTTGCATTCTTAGCAAACAGTAATCACACCATTACACCTGAGCCTCAATTCGTTGTGGCGGTGGAGGGAGCGTCGGTGTGTATGTATGCAGCACCTGAAATGAGAGGTCTTGAGTGCGAGCGGTATTTATGCAGCAGATGAAAGCTTCTCAGAATTGGTTCGTGCTTTTCGGAAAAGTTTTACTTCCTTAGAGAACACAAAATAGCTGTCCTGTCAACAGGGAAGAGTAATTATAATGTAAATGAAGGAACACTACTCCTATTGGAGCACCAACGATTCGTACTGCTACTAGTTTTGTTGTTGTTGTTGTTGTTGTTATTGTTGTTGTTGTCGTCATTTTCGTCGTCTTTGTTGTTGCTATTACTGCTGCTGCTGCTCCTGTTGGTAGTTCTAGTTATCTACTACTACTACTACTGCTGTTACTGTTGCTGCCGCTACTACTACTACTACTACTACTACTACTACTACTATTACTACTATCATTTCCACTACTACAACTATGACTACTGCCTGGTTTTTTTTTCTAGTAGTATATTAGAAGAGCGCAAAACACCAACAACAATAACAACTACAACTTCAGCTGATGATGATGTTGATAATAATAGTAAAAATAACATAATTATAATAATAATAACAATAATAATAATAATAATAATAATAATGATAATAATAATAATAATAATAATAATAATAATAATAATAATAATAATAATAATAATAATAATAATAATAATAATAATAATAATAATAATAATAATAATAATAATAATAATAATAATAATAATAATAATAATAATAATAATAATAATAATAATAATAATAATAATAATAATAATAATAATAATAATAATAATAATAATAATAATAATAATAATAATAATAATAATAATATTTGCTTTATATCTGAAAAAAATATTTCTTTTCCTATTCTTCCACACTCATCCACAGAGTCTCACGTTTCAGTGATTTTCTCGGGTCTTTCCGGTTATACGAACTATCGACTTTTTTTTTTTTTTTTTGCATTTTTCCAATGTATTTTTTTACGTAGAATCCGAAAATAACATTGGTTTTTTGGAGAAATGGATAGATAAAAAGTTATTCAACTTTAAAGTTATTTATTTCCTATGCATTACTGAAGAAATGCAAACTTTTATTTTTCCTTTCTTTTATCAAATGTAAGACATACCTGGAAAGGATAGGTTAGGTTAGGTTAGGTTAGTTTAGGTTAGGTTAGGTTAGGTTAGGTTAGGTTAGGTTAGGTTAGGTTAGGTTTTGAGGGTTAGTTAGTTGTTTTTAGGTTAGTAGGTTAGCTTTTCGGTTTAGTCAGTTAGATTTTGAGCATTTCTTCAGTATTACATCTTTTTACCTATTGGTTTTCGATAGTTCGTATAACCGGAAAGATCCATTTTCTCTACTCGCATGATAAGTGCGCCTTTTAGTCTCAGCACCAGCTATACTTGAGGTCTTCCGCTTAGTTAATGATGTGATGCTTGCATTATTTCTTAAGGTTTTACGTTCATTCTTATCACGTGGCAGAGGCTTCGTTTACAAGTGAGGTTTTTTTTTATGAATTGTTGCCTATGATTAATTTTCTATAAAGTTGAATTTTAGATGAACCAATTTCAACTTTTTACTTCCATGGCCACCGTCGTTTGAAAGTGGGGCAGAAACCATGACTACTTTTATTTTCCGTTTCCTTTTCAAGCGTTGTGTTAGTGGTGTTTCGCTGTACGAATTCCATGAAGATAAATTACATTACCTTCAATATGCATATGAAAACAGAATCGTACCCCTCGTTTCTCCGCATGATCATGGCCTTGTATGCACGATGATTGCGTCCCCGTGTGCCTGGAGCGTCGCCTGGCCTTCATTTGGATTCAGGCGCCTTGGCAGCACCGCAGGAAGGCAATCAGCCAGGAAGGTCCTATTAGTGCAACACACGTAATTATGGACGTGACCACAGACAAGGCCGCCAGGGATTGTGGTGGATCATGACCTGAAGGACACACACACACACACACACACACACACACACACACACACACACACACACTCTCTCTCTCTCTCTCTCTCTCTCTCTCTCTCTCTCTCTCTCTCTCTCTCTCTCTCTCTCTCTCTCTCTCTCTCTCTCTCTCTCTCTCTCTCTCTCTCTCTCTCTCTCTCTCTCTCTCTCTCTCGCTTGATTACACTTGCCTTTGATTACCTTTACCTTGTTTGCATTTATTTACAGTGAAAGGTTACACCACCAGGCATGGACAATAGGGCGTGTGTGATCTGCATTTACATGAAAATCTATGTAAATTCTCTCTCTCTCTCTCTCTCTCTCTCTCTCTCTCTCTCTCTCTCTCTCTCTCTCTCTCTCTCTCTCTCTCTCTCTCTCTCTCTCTCTCTCTCTCTCTCTCTCTCTCTCTCTCTCTCTCTCTCTCTCTCTCTCTCTGTGTGTGTGTGTGTGTGTGTGTGTGTGTGTGTGAGTGGTGGGGTGGAGGGGGTGGGTGCGTTGCTCTATCTCTCTTAGTTTCTTTTTTTCTTGGGGATACAGAAAAATCAATACGTAGAGAGAGGACAGAAAAAAAAAATACTGAAAAAATGCAGAAAAATGAAGAAAAAGTATATTGTTTTTAAAGAAGAGGTGCAAATAGTTGGTTCCACGTGTCCCCAGCACTGACCCGCCACCCGCCACCCGCTAGCACTGGGTGGCCATCTGCTGCTGGGCGAGGGTGCTCCAGAGCGAGACAGGGCCCAGATGCTCAAACATTTCGGGGCTTACACATTC
>NC_066549.1:9858653-9901153 GCF_024679095.1 Eriocheir sinensis | reverse complement strand
GGACAACAAGACGGCCACCCTCTCCTCCAATGGACTGGGTAACAACTAGCTGTTCCAGTGCAGGACCAAAGGGATTTCAGGCAGGATTCAACTTTCTCTTCCATGGACTTTGCGGGCGTCCCCTTGGCCTCCTCAACGGAAAGGTGTCCCCTGCAGATACAACCTAATGAGGCGCACCACATGCCCGTACAACGATGGATGCTATCCATGGATCGTGCAGACAATTAATTGGTCTTTACGGAACCATCGCTGATTTGCCACACGTTTTGTCAGAATTCGGTTCTGCATAGATACTTACTCCTAACTGTCAATTCGACTCTGAATTCTTCTTCAGTTTTCATATTTCACATATGAAATTAAAGATGATGACATTGTTTACATATTTGTTGTTTTCAGGATGAAAACTGTGTTCAGGACATTTAACTGTTTGCAGGCATTAAAAGGCAGACTTTTTGTTTATACGCCAATTACAAAAGTTTCTGCATCTTCCTGTAAAGATCGATTTTTTTTTTAATTGCTTGAAAACAGCTTCGTTACGGCTTCAAAACATAATCCACGCAGGCAGCAACCTGTTGTTGGCGGTTTATTCATGATTATGTTTTCTAGTACTTTCTGTTTTCTGATAGTCAAGGCAATTTGTCTCTCCTTCATGCCACCTTCTCTGCCCAGATCAGTCTGACTGTGAATGAGGCAGAGACAGGGGCCAAGCGACTACAGCTAAAGGCCCTATTTTCTTTCCTACAAGACTATAGCGACATATTGCCTGTTCCAGACATCTTGTTCTATTACTGACTTTCCTCGCTGTCTTCATTTCCGAATTCCTTCCAGTTCTACGGCCTTGCATGAAGGAAAGTGGCAAGTGGGAGAAAAAATGCCAATGAGAATGAATATGGAAGAAAGTGAAAAATACAAGAGTTGATAAGCCTACATAATTGACATATATAATTAACTTTCCTTATACGTATCTTCCAAACATACACTTTTTGGGTGCTCTCCTGTTCATTAGGTTCCTACTGTCCATCCTTCCTCTCCTCAATTCTTCCCTTTCTCCAACGATCTTTTCCCTTTATTTTGACAGCTTTCACCAATGTTCTTATACAGAGTCGCTGTTTTGAAGTTGTGGCTTGGGGTTTGAACCACCTCACCCTGGCTCTACCATTCTAAGGCTTCATGCTCTAACGGTGAGTCTAACCCATTGGACCACGGCGCCCAACCCTTCCTCCCTTTCTCCAGCCGACAGTCAGAGAGCCGCGGCAACGTACATAATGTGAGCATCAGTCTCAAGGTGGTGACATTGGCCTTCCTCCTCTTTAACATAATTTGCAAGTGTAGGAGACCGAAGAGCGAGGGAGGGGTGAGGGTCCCGGACTTTAATGCTTCACTTCACCAGCATCCCTTTCCCTTCACCCTTCCGCTCCAGACGAAACGCGTGATCAGGAGAGTTTGAGCGAGACAGGAAGCCGTGATGGGATATCAGCAGAACGACACAAAAATTACTGAGACATGCTGCGTGGGCCTTCCTCGAGAGTTCCTGTTAATATCGGCACCGTGTCTTATTTGACGGGAATGGAGGGGACCGCGCACGTGTGCATGTGTGTGTGTGTGTGTGTGTGTGTGTGTGTGTGTGTGTGTGTGTGTGTGTGTGTGTTTACACGCGTTTGCTATGAACAAAGTGTGTAAGTGTGTCAATTCTCTCTCTTGTTTTGCCTGTATTCGTGCTGGCCATAAATTGTGAAAGTGGGGACCATCGCTATATTGAAGATGTTATAGTTGTGTTGTTGGAAGCAGTGCTGTTGTTGTTGGTTCTGACAATGTTATGGTTCTTGTTGTTATTGCTGCTGCTGTTGCTATTGTCATTCATGCTCCTGTTGAAGTTGCTATTGCTTTATATTTGTACAGTTGTTTTTAGTGATACAGTTGTTTGCTGTCCTCGTCTCCGCGCCTCTGTACAGAACACACGAAGATAGACAGGCAGAAACCAAACAAAGAAAACATAGTCACGAACAGTAAGATAGTAAACACGGGGAAGGAGAGAGGAACAGATATACAGTTATATACAAACATACACAGAGGCAAAGTTTATTGCAAACGCAGACAAGGACAGAGGAACAGTAACAAGCACAAACAGAGATAGAGGCGAAGACATGCAGACACGGAAACAATATACAACAGGGACAAAAAACATGAGACATGAAGGAAAAAAGACTGAGAAGACTGACAGACAAAGGACAAATTATAAGGGTAAACAAGAACAAAGTGATCCTGGACACACACACACACACACACACACACACACACACACACACACACACACACACACACACACACACACACACACACACATGGGCAGAGGTTTATGATATCTAAGAGTAATGATGGCCGTGACTGTCTCGTGACCATTAAATTTTGCAGTATTCAGAGACTGAAAAGCTTACTGCGTAGGGAGAGCGAAAAGTAAACTTTTATTTTCGATAAATGTAAGGTACTACGTAGTTTGAGAAACTCCAGATCCAAGAGGTGAGAAGATATTCGATGATATACTAGAAAATGTTTACAAATAGCTTTTTACCACGCAAAGAGAATTTTCCAAAGCATCAAACAGCAGCATCATTTGCCATTTTTTAAAGAAATTTTCAAAGAATCATCATCTTATTCTCTCCTCCACACATGATCTGGATGCTAGCTGGTCTTCAGCATTTTCATCGCTGTAAAACAAATAAATGACCTCTACCGCCACTTAGAGGCTTGGGTTCCAAGTACTGCAGGATGGAGCCATGCCACAAGGGAAGAAGCAGATGCAATAACAACGAAGAATAAGTTTCCGATTCCCGCAGTTTGACAAGGCCGGATAGGCACGACTGGAAGGCGATTTGCTCCTAAAACGCCTGTAAATGCATTTCTGTTGGAAAGTAGCAAAGCGACAGGAGTGTTGTCTCAGCCTGAACCAACTGTGGCCCATCATGAAGTGAGTGCCCTTGGCTGTGCAACGCAGGGCTGATGCAAAGACTTCTAAATCTTAAGTCAACCGCTCACGCACACTGCACGCTGCTGGATAACTTGTTAGGTTGCTGGTGGGTGTATATACTATTAAAAAAAACAAAGGCAATCAGCTTCACACAAACCGTACATTTCGAAATGTGATGAAATATCAAATATTTAAATAATACTCACTTCCAGTGAGAAGGTATCGATTTTGTTGGTTTCTGGATTACGTTTCAATGGAAAGAGTGAATATTTTGTCAAGGGCAGAGAGAATCCACGCTTTGTGTCAGCCCATCTTGATAGTCACCAGAGACATCATACATGTTTTGGCCTCTCCGGGGGGTAAAAACAACCATGACTTGAAAACAACGGCCCTCCATCAAAGCATCGAAAAGAGAGCCGGATATACGACAACACCGTCTTTCCTCAGCACTTATCAATAAAGACAAGAAAAACAAGCTTTGAGACAAAGAAAAAATAACAGTATACTGCAAATAAATTAGGTCAGGTGTGCCAGTATAAAAAAAAAAAACGTTGGGGTGAAGAGATAAAATCGTGATAAATTTCAATGGGGAGAATATGTAGAATATTATTCGATAGAGGGTTGCCTATGAGGCAAAGAAAACTCACGGTAATGGTAATCATATGGCACTGAATGCGCTTTTTTTTTTTTTTTTTTTAGGGAAGAGGATGCAGCTCAAGGGCAAAATATAAAACAACAAAAAATGCCGCTATGCACTGCTCCTGTAGGAAAATAGAATGGGAGTCTAAAAAGGGAGGGTTAGTTTCGGATGAAGAAGTGTCTTGATATTCCTCTCTTGAAAAAGCTCAAGTCGTAGGCAGGAGGAAGCACAGGCAAAGAAAGGCTGTTTCAGAGTGTACCAGTGAAATAAATTAAGAAATGAAGATGCTGGTTAATTTTTTCACAGGGGATTTGGATAGCATTGGATAGCAAGAGTAGAAAGTCCGGTGTAGCGGTGCCACTGGAAAGGGGAGACATGCAGTTAGCAAGTTCATAAGGGCAGTCAGAATAAAAATATCGATAGAAGATAGATAGAGAGACAACATTGCGGTGGAATTTAAGAGACAGAAGACTGCTAGTAAGAGGATGGGAGTTGATGAGACGAAGAGCCTTTGATTCCACTGTCTCAAAGGGCGGTGAGTGTGAGCCCCCCACACATGAGATGCATACTCCAGACGAGGACGGACAAGGCCCTTGTATATGAACAGCATCTGTGAGGGGGAAAGAATTGGTGAAGACGATGCAGAACGCCTAGTCTCGAAGATGATTTAGCAAGAAATGAGATATGAAGTTGCCAGGCAAGAATTTGAGATGAAGATAGTTTAGTGTAGAGGAAGGGGAGAGCTGAGTGTTGTCGAAGAAAAAGGATACGTGCTTGGAAGATTATGTCGAGTTGATAGGTAGCGAAACTGAGTTTTTGAGGTAATGAAGAAAACCAAGTACCTCCTGTCCCATTCGGAAATGATAGCAAGGTCAGAGTTAAATTTAAGTGTTCTACTCGTAAAGCGTCAAACATTGAGTCCTGTAATTTCTTTATTTAAGGAAAGACATGAAATTTTTCACCGAGAAAGCAGGTGATTCAGCAAGCGTCCACGACACACTGGAGACGACGATGATGCCAAGTGCATGGGACAGTGTGGACAGAGACTAGAGAGGAAAGTGTCAATGAAAGGAAATGTGAACGATGGCTATCCTGGTGTTACCGTGAGATTGGAAAAGAAAAAGAACCATCGAGGTAGGTAAGTACGTTGAATACATTAGTTGTGTCCCCATTACCCTTGTTCAGTGACTCGAAAATACTTTTAAACTTTGGTCAGATGAAAAATATTGAGATACGTAAAAAGGCTCATCTCCTCTTCAAAGATAATAGTTCATATTTATCCAGTATATTAACTTTCCATAATTAGTGCTGGTTTTCAATTGGCCGAGCCACTAACTCACCGAATACTGGTTTTCAAAGAGACCTCATTAACGATACAAAACACAGATCAAACACACACACACACACACACACACACACACACACACACACACACACACAGATCTCTGTGAGGAGGCGATGGCTGAGTAGTCGGCGTGCAGGAATGATATCTTGGAAGACCAAGTTCAAGTCACACCCGCCGGTATAAACTGACAATTTCGAGTCATCAACAAGGACTCTGACGAAACTCACTAAAGAGGATCAGGTGGAGCTCCAGTGAACAGCATGAGCCAAGTAAGAATAGCGCCGCTATAAAAGACTTGCCTGCGCCACTGACGAGCTGGGACCCCATCATCAAAGCCTACCGGCGCTATATATAGGTCAAACGTAAACACACACACACACACACACACACACACACACACACACACACACACAATGAGAGCGGCCATCATACGCACCTGCAACACCACTCTCTCCAACGACAGCTGGCTGCAAGCTTCCCTACCAACCCGTATGGGAGGCATCGGCGTCCGACGCATAGAGGATGTAGCGCTCCCTGCCTTCATCTCCTCTTTGAGTGCCACACAGGAACTGGTCCGCCAGACAAACGGTCGCCCCCGCGACGACGAACCATACCTGTTCACCACCGCACTCAACGCTTTCCGAGATCGCCAATGCCCGGATTACGACATCAACCCCAGCTTCGAACCACCCATCAACCAACGTCAGTTGGACGAAGCCGCCTGTCGTCACCGCCTGGAGGGGCTCCTGGAACGGAGCAACCAGATTCACCGTGCCCGCCTGCTTGCAGCAGCTGCCCCCAACAGTGGAGCCTGGCTCGACACCATTCCCGCGGAGAGCCTTGGCTTGCTACTTCCCGACGAAGCAGTGCGCGTCGGTGTGGCTCTCCGCCTCGGAGCGCCGGTCTGCCTGCCACACCAGTGCAGATGTGGTCACATGGCGGACAACCTCGGCCATCATCAGCTCTCCTGCCACCGCGACCCAGGCAGACTACCTCGCCACGCCGCCCTCAACGATATCGTCCGCCGCAGCCTGACCGCAGCCGGAGTACCCGCACTGCTGGAGCCACGCGGACTAGATCGGGGTGACGGGCGAAGACCGGACGGGGTGACAATATACCCATTCAGCGGCGGCCGATCCTTGCTATGGGACGTAACATGCACGAACACGTTCCGGAGCACACACATTATGGAGAGCGCCACCAATCCAGGAGCAGCCGCCCGATCGGCAGAGTAACAGAAACGACAACGGTACGCCGAACTCGCCCAGCGCTATCGCTTCGAGCCGCTAGCGATAGAGACCATGGGTACCCTGGGCCCCGCATTCGCCAAAATGCTCCAAGAAATAGGACGCAGGATGACGGAGCAGACGGGAGAGCCGCGTGAGACCTGCTGGCTCCGGCAGAGGATCAGCATGGCCGTAGTCCACGGGAACGCGGCTGCTATCAACACGGGTCCTTAGTTCCCACTCCCAACGCAATACACACGCACGCACCCACACACACACATACACTTCTGTCCAAGACATAGGTTGCACGTCACAGCAGTCTGCGGAAAGGCGGGGCAGCTGCCATCACACTTTTCGTGATGCCGAAGAAATAAATACTGGTGGAGACGGCACACACACACACACACACACACACACACACACACACACACACACACACACATACACACACACACACACACACAAGCGGCGCCAAACAAACCAAACACACCAACTAAACATATATATTATAGTATTCCCCTTGTTTTCCTTATCTCCAGTGTCCCGTTTCTTTTTTCAAATGTTATGATAAGACAATGAGGAGGAGAAAGAAGAAGTGAAGGAGGAGGAAAATGATGATGATGATTATCATTATCATGATTGAGGTGCCGACGATCTTTTTATCTAGTTTAACCTCATATTTTTGCTCACTTCCACATTTTCCTTTTTTTATTACACACACACACACACACACACACACACACACACACACACACACACGCACACACCACTTTGATAGCTCAGTTGGTTAAAGCTCTGCGCTGCCAGGCTTCGCCGCCTGACAGACAGAGGTTCGAGCCCCGCTCAGGCAGGGATTTTTCCGCCGACAAAGAGTGGTTACTGTCTCTCCTTGAGCAAGGGGGATGAGGTGCACGGTGTGAGGAAGTCCCAGCAGTACTGACAACCCGACTATAATGAACTTGCTATTGTCGGGAGGGTACTTGTTGGAGACTGCGAGTTCAACTTGTCATCAAGCCGTGGGTGAATCACACACACACACACACACACACACACACACACACACACACACACACACACACACATAAGCGTATTCTCCATCAAAATCACCATCGCCTCCCTACTTTTCCATGCACTACAGTTGTTCAATAGTTATCTTCGTTCCTCTGCCATAGCACATAATAATCAATGCCCTCCGCCCTTCTAGCCTTCCATCATTCTACATCACTTCTTTCACTTCCTATCTCCCTCTCTCTTTCCTTCTCTTTCTTCTTCCCATCTTCCTCCTTCCTTTTCCTGAGGCTCCTGCAACCCCCATATGTTTAGCTGCTCCGTCTTTCTCTTTCCACCTCTCTCCATCTTACCCTCCTTTCCTTGATTCCTACATCCCTAGCTTCCATTGTTTCTCTCTCTCTCTCTCTCTCTCTCTCTCTCTCTCTCTCTCTCTCTCTCTCTCTCCACACTCCCATACCTCTCTCATTATCTTTCCTTATCTCAATTTCTTTCACAATCTTCCTTCCTTCTCTTCCATTTTTTTTCTCCACTCCTCTTGGCGTACAACAGTCTTTTCATGTAGACCAAATTCCCTTCGTACCTTCCCGTTACCTACATATTCCTTCTTTCACTCACAGCAGCCCTCCACTCTCCGCCACTGTGGGGGAAGGCAGACAGCGACACCCTCGCTTCCCATCTGATGGTCCATAAAAGCTCCTTTCCCACACCCAATTTGCATCTGAATGGCCAGGTCAGTGCCGCGATGCCAGGGACGAGGAGCAGGAAAGGAGAGTATGTAGGATGGAAAGCAGGGGACAGGATAAGGCAGAGGTGACAACATGAGTAGAGGAGGTGGTGGATAATGTGATGAACGTTGACAAGGGTAAAGAAGATATAGGGAGCTGAGCCATGAGACGAAGAAGGAAAGGAAGAAAGAAAGAAGCAAGGAAGGTGCAGGAATAAGATGGAAGCAACATAAAAGGAAGAAGAGGAATGATGTGATGAAAGTCTGCAAAGGCAAGAAAGGAGAGGGAACCGAGCCAAAAGCTGAGACATGGAAACATGGAAGAGCAGGCAACAAAAGGCCTATTGGCTTATGAAGAGGTTGTCTGCTTTCTTGACTCAGTATGTTCGTTATTTCGTCAGGCATTTCAATGACCTGCAGAACACTATAGATTCACTCCTCTCGAAACGAAATAGCGGTCAATGCGATTTCTAGAAAAGATAATCGATTTTCCACAAACTGCTATAGAGCCGTTATTCCAGTGGCGGATTACTCGTTTCGAGAGAAAAAAATTATACTGGTGTGTACTACTGCTTTATCTCTGTTTTTTTCTAGTTTTCAGATCAGTTTGGAGTTCAAATAATTTTAGGTGATCGGTGTTGTTTAACTTGTTGTGGTACTTGAGGACCTGCATCAAATCCCCTCTTTGTCATCACTTTTCCATAGTAAATAAGTTGAGTCACTTAAGTCGCTCTTCATACGTCTGCGTCCTCAACGACGGTATTTTCATTTCGGTGGCATCCGCTGTTATTACTTCAATGTTATTCCTGTAACTGGGGTCCAGACTACACTGCGTATTAGAGGTGAGGTCTTACCCACAGTGTTAGAATGTGGTCTTACCAACGAGTTATACAAAAATATCGTAATTTCCGGAGTCTTACATTCAAAGCTTAATTTCTCGCGATGACCTCAAGCAAAGTATTAGCTTACTTAACAGGCAGACTTCCTCTTTTCCAACAGGTTTCAGGAGACTGCTGATACTGACCAAAAGATCCGACTCATTATATAAGATATGCTGTCATTTATCACGCATATTGTATTTATAGTTATTATTTCTGGACCATCAGTGCAGATTTTACACTTTTAATAGTTATAAAGGCCTTTGCCACTCCTCAGACCATCGGATATTAAGTTCAAGGTCTTTTAGGATGATTTCACCATAGCTGGGCACGATAACAGAAAACCTTATTCCCGATAACCGATAACTGATAACGTAAAACCTTAACGGCGATAACCGATATTCGTTAACTAGAGACACAAATATAGGCGATAACCGATAACCGATACCCGATATAAATCCACAATTCCGATACTAACTAGCGATAAGTCCGATATGCGAAGACGATACTATATTGATATTTCAGATAGAACAACATTGATGAATTCAAATTTTCATTATCTGTATTTTAGGAAACTTACAAAACCCTAAAACCACACGTTGACACGTACATATGGACGGTAATACTAGAAATGTCTGAGCCGGTGTTGTGTTATTTGGCGTCCCCACCGACAAAAATTGTTTACAAACACTGGTCTCTCGTGAACGGTATATGCTCAGACCAGCAAGCGTAGACCTGTACAGTCTCACAAAGCTTTTAAACCGTAATTAAGAGTTGCTGGAAGGCTGAATCAGACGTATAGTACCACTACCACCATCCTCGCTGTTTCCAGAACGACACTCTGTACGAGTTGTATTTATATGTACAGAGTGTACGTCGTTCTAGAAACATTGAGGATGGTGGTAGTGTATGTTTGATTCAGCTTTCCAGCAACTCTTAATGTGTTAAAAAAGCATTGGGAAACTGTACAGGTCTTCACTTAATGGTCTGAGCATGCGCAGTTCACGAGAGACCAGTGTTTGTAAACAAAAGCGCCAGCTTTTGGCGATAGGACACCAAATAACACAACACCGGGTGCCTTCAATACCATGGCATGGTCACAAACGAATATGAAATATAAAATCTGAGGCAGTGAATGCTCATTTTTGGGGCAAAGTTAAATGATTTTTCTCTATGATATATTGATTTTTGAGTAGCATAAAAAAATAACCTAGTGTTTTAATTTTCATGATCTAAGTATGAAATCTCATCACCGAAGATATTTCATACCCCGAAGTTTTTTCATACAACACCGGGCCACGCATGCGCAGTAAGGAGATAACGATTTTTTTTCTGAGAAGCGGTAAAAAAGTAGCGATTATCGCTAGTTTGGTTACAAAAGTAACGAAGATACCGATATATATTTAAATAAGTAGCGGATGGTCGATAATCCGATTTTGTTATCAGCGATAAAGTATCGCGATAACTTATCGCGATAACGCCCAGCTATGACTAGACCCCACACGTTGCTAATGAAGGGATGAAGGTAGGAGCATGGAAAAAAAGAAAGAAGAGACGAGGGATGCATGCAAAACTGAATCAAGTTAAGACAAGGAAGATTTGGAGTGGTCTACAGGTAAGAATGATGTGAGATAAGGAAGGATTTAGGTAGAGTATATGTAGCACGTATACCTCTGAAGGAAAGACAATAATAAGAGGGAGGAAACAAAAACAAAATAAAATGAAAGGGAATGTAAAAAGTGAGGGAAGGCAATATCGACGACAAGAGTATAAAGTGGAAAGTGGAACAAGACGCGACAGGAGGAACTGCGGCGAGGGACAGGAGGGTGGAGAATAACATTAGATGAAGGATGGAGAAGTTAAGAGCTGGCGCAATGCAAGATAATGAGCGCGGAAAAAAAAAAAAAGAGAAGGAAAAGGAGGAAAGGAAATGGGTGACGTCAGACGGAAGCGAAGGAAAATCAAGCAAGTTGCGTTAATTAAGGGAGTAGGACGTGAGGAAGGAGAGAGAGAGAGAGAGAGAGAGAGAGAGAGAGAGAGAGAGAGAGAGAGAGAGAGAGAGAGAGAGAGAGAGAGAGAGAGAGAAGCATATATATCTCGTAGCTGATTGGCTCAGGGTTCCTTAGGTATAATGTTTTACCCGTAATGATTGACTAGCTCAGGAAGCGACGACGCAACCTCCGGAGCCGAATCATTCCGGAGGAGCTGACGATTGACGGAGTTAGTGAATAACATCGGGGAGCTTCGCACTGACATGCCCGAATGAGTGGCTCATACGAATTTGTTTAATGAATCCAGGCCCTCAGAGGGATAATACTGTAACACCCTCTAAATCCTCTGATGTTTAAATGCATATGTAAATGTCTCTTGGCCCAAACAAGTGAGTTAATTAAATGAATTTTAAGTTAACATTTCCGGTGTCAAGCATTATTCAAAAACATACGGTAATATACCAGTTGTGGCCAAAATTGCTTAATGTAAGAGCCACAAATGATAAAGTTCAGATGTTTGAGAGCCGCAGGACATGAACAAAATTTAAGCAAACGTTTGTATTGTTACAATCACATTTTGTGACAAAAAATTTATACAAATTCCAATAAATACATATTAAATGCAATAATATTTATTCTTGCATGCAGTTTTTAAACTCTTAATTTGTATTAGTTCCAGTAATTACAAAGACACAAATATGTAAACAAAACAAAGTTAACCCAAAAAATTAGAGATTTTAATCAGATTTCCACCTTACAAAATTAATCTTATTGAAATCATATTATCATGACAAAAATTACAATGCTACAAATATCAGGCTATTAAAGACGCTATTTACTGCTAATAGTGGTCTTGCAGGTCTCCATCTTGGCTGTAAGTCGTTTAAAATCTGGCTATGTTGTCTGAGCTGTACGAAATAACTCCGTCAGGTGTTGGTAAGTAAGGATTGCACGATGCTTCGACCTCACAAACTTCATTACAGAGTATAGTGATTCACAACAGTATGTTGTGCTGAAAATTGAAATGAGTAATTAGAATATTCGAATTCCCTAGAATTTTCCACAAGCCGCATATTAAAGGTCTCAGAGCCGCATGTAGCTCGCGAGCCGCGGTTTGGCAACCCCTGTAACATACACATGATGTCGGAATGCAGTTTAGTGCGTCTCAAAAAAAAAAAAGGTGACCATTCAATATATTTTCTATTCGCAGTTTACAGTACACTGATATAAAGAGAACTCCACAGTCCAACATAGTGTCATTGTAAGCGGCCTAACAAAACTACTCGGCACCCGATACAAAAGACAATTTCTGCTGTTTCCTCAAATTTGTTAGCTCGATATGAACACCAAACACGATAAAAAATAATTTCGTGGTCATTGGTATTTCATCTGCGAGCTTTAATACCCGCTGTGTCGACCTGTGCCACTGACCCCGAGCAAGATCTAAAGAAAAAGGCCATTTCTTTAGACCTTGACCTCGAGTATGAAGGGCACACATGCGTATATTTTATTAGCATGACCGCATTATGATGCCGCCCACACGTTGCCGGGGATGATTGGTAATCCCTCGCGATGATAGTCATATATACCACGGAAGGGAGACCATCCACTCTCTCTCTCTCTCTCTCTCTCTCTCTCTCTCTCTCTCTCTCTCTCTCTCTCTCACACACACACACACACACACACACACACACACACACACATTCTTCTCAAGGCCAGCGAGACTTGAGACAATCCTTTCCTCTGGCATACACTCACTCGAGGAATACTTCCGTCGTCTAATTGCTCTCCGCCTTCCTTCCTTCCTTCTTGCCTTCCTGCATTCCTCCGTTCTCTTCACTTCGCTTTTACTTTCGCACCCGTTGTTTCATTTCGACAGTCGTAGCTTTTTCCATCTAATCAAATTTCTTTCCGCTTTTTCGGCACCCTCAAAACTCGCTAAGCGAATTATCTTTCCCCACTGCCAACGTTGGAGCACTCATCACTTTTCGCTTTGCCTGGTACTCCACCACTCTCTCCTCCCTAATTTAGCACACACACACACACACACACACACACACACACCATGGCTATTAAATTTTCTACCTCCATGGCGCGTGTGTGTGTGTGTGTGTGTGTGTGTGTGCAAGTGACAGTCTGTTCCAGTTTTACGCAGGCTCTAAAGATATTCGAAGAGAGGGAGAAAGGGAAACCAAGAGAGAGGTAGCTGAAGGGGCAGAAAAAAAAATATGGGGAGTTGGAAAATGAAAAGATTGATATTTTCATGCGTTGGGATACATATGCACTCTCTCTCTCTCTCTCTCTCTCTCTCTCTCTCTCTCTCTCTCTCTCTCTCTCTCTCTCTCTCTCTCTCTCTCTCTCTCTCTCTCTCTCTCTCCTTCTTCGTCTTCTTATTTTTCTTTTTCATCTTCTTCTATCATAATCAGCAGCATCAGCTTCTTCTTCTTCTTCTTCTTCTTCTTCTTCTTCTTCTTCTTCTTCTTCTTCTTCTCGAGACACTAATCAAGTATTTTATGATGACCATCTTCACCAGCAGCTGAGTTTCTTTCCTCCTCAAACTTGGGAGATAAAACTTCTTGAGAGGAAAAACAGGACAGCTAAGTGGAGCAGAATAGGAAATGAAGAGAATTGTTTCTTCAGGAACTTTTTCGTTAGGGACACTGTACATCGTTGCTTAATATAATTCCCACCACAGTTATTGGTACTGCTGTGGCTGCTGATAGTGTTCCTGCGGTTACCATCACATCCAGACTAGTGACGTACTCTAAGTCCACGGTTTTTATACTTCTAATTTCATGCACCGCCTTTAAAATTAGACAAAGTAGCGCACCTCTAATACTTCATGTGGTAAAAACACATTGCATAACACTGCAAAAATGCGTGTTCATCATCATTCTAAGCAACGTTCTGATGACCGTTCTGAGATGTTCTCGTGGACCGTTCTTTGATGACATTCTGACTGACAGTTCTAAAGGTAAAAACCGCCCATCGGACAACGTTATTAGGGAAGAAAATTGCTGCAATATCTCGTACGAAGGTCTATATAATAAAAAAAAGATTGTATAGCATTGTTTTTATATTCACTGGATGATTTTTTAAACCTTTCTTTCAAAATACACACACACACACACACACACACACACACACACACACACGTGTGTCGGGGGGGAAACGCTCACGCCTGCAAGTAATAATCTGTTTTAGGTGTGGTTACAGTTAGCAGCATACGCTATGGTTGCGCGTGGCATCAGTGCTCATCAACGTCTCATTGGCCCGTGAGCCAGTAGTTGGTAAGAGCCCGTTACTCCGATACACAGGACAAGTGTGATATCCGGGTTATCAGATTTACTACAGCTCACTTTACCCAGGTTTCCCCAAGTACCCATGTATCGACCAGCCCAAACAAGAGGGCAACGCGCAGACTGCCAAGACAAGAATTCCAACCCGGGCCTGCAGATTCGTAGTTATAGGCGTTCTAATCACTACATCATGTAAGTTCCTATGAAATTATGAGACGGGCGTAAAGATAAACCGAGAGACAGGTGGTTGAGGCAAGGATGTTTGGGGTTAAGAAGAAAAATAAGTGGGGAAGATGGTGATCTCTCTCTCTCTCTCTCTCTCTCTCTCTCTCTCTCTCTCTCTCTCTCTCTCTCTCTCTCTCTCTCTCTCTCTCTCTCTCTTTCTCACGTACACACACACACACACACACACACACACACACACATACTTCTTTGTTTTCTTTACTTCTGCCCGCCCTCATTCGAGCTGGCAAAGCAAGCTATAACGTTCCCTTTATTCCGGTGAACTTGCCGGCACGACCATGTTTGTTAATGGATTGCATGGTAATATGCATGACTCCTTGCGCTGGTTGACTATGGTAACCAGTAAGTCATTAACTTGCTTGCACTGTGTGAAAGAAAACGACTTAGAATTCTATGGAAATTAAAATAAATCGTCCAGCCCACTCACCTTCGCACTGGCGCTGCAGGCGCTGCCTTTCCGCCACCTCCATGGGCGGCGCGTTAACCGAGCCGATAACTGTGAAGGGTAGGAAAAACAGTAACTAATTAGATCATATGGAAATGATAATGATAATCAATCAATCAATCAGTGGGGCATACGCCGGGGGGCGCGTCGCCTCCCCCACCCTACGACGCCAAGTCCGGGGGTTGCTCCGGGCGAGTCTCCATGCAGGCTCCCTTCCCAACCCAAGTACCTCCCGGCAGGATCTATTGACTTGCTCAATCCACGAGCTCCGTGAGCGTCCCCTTGGCCTCCTCCAGGGTAACGTGCCACGTGCCCGTATAACCGGAGTTGGCGTTGACGGAATATGCAGGTAATATATGTCCAATCAGTCTCAAAGAGTAGTCGCCGGTTTGACACAGTCATTCCAGCGATATCTCATGATTCTGCGTAGACATTTATTACCAAAGGCATCAATCCGCCTCTCCAAGTCCCCATTTAGATTCATGTCTCACAACCATAGAGTAAGACAGGGTGCACGAGGGACTTGAAGATCCGAATCTTTGTCCTTCTGCACAGGTATCGACAACGCCATATACTCGTATTAAGCGAGTCCATAACACCGTGGGACAGGTCAATCCGCCGTAAGGCTTCCTAGCGAGACTCACCATTGCTATGAACTACGCTACCAAGATACGTGAAACTTTCTGAGATCTCAATGTCCTCGCCACACGCATGAACAGACTGTACTGTTTCATCTAGCAAGCCTCCAAACATCTGTACCTTGGTATTGGCCCAGGACACCTGAAGTCCCAAGGGTTTCGCCTCCTCGTGCAGTGCCTCGAGAGCCATCACCAATACCTCCAGCGACTCCGCCAGGATTACTGCATCATTGGCAAAAACAAGGTCAGCGACCCTGGTATTGCCAATGGATGCTCCGCAATGACTCTGGTCCACAACTCTGTCCAGTACCCAGTCCATTCAAGTGTTGAAAAGCGATAGGGCAAGGACACAGTCCTGCCTCACTCCCGCATTGGCTTAAGGTAAGGTTTTTTTTTGTGGGGGAAGGGGGTGCAAACCCCTCCCCCCATCCAGCCCAAATCAGGGGCTGGACCGACTGCTCGCCATGGGGCGGGGACGCAGGACCGCTGGGAATATTAATACCCCGGTTACCCAAAGAACGAAGCATGAACAGGAGAGAGAGAGAGAGAGAGAGAAAGAGTGGAAATACAGCTCGGGGAGGTTGAGGACGCTGCATTACTCATTCAGATAGACCTGCTGCCAATAATCATATAAATAAAAAAAAACGATGATAACACCAAAATTAATAATAATAATAATAATAATAATAATAATAATAATAATAATAATAATAATAATAATAATAATGACAAGTTACTACCCGGTGTGGCGTTAATCTCGTCCCCTTGATTTGGTTTGTCCCATCCTGATCTGTGCATGCGCGGGCTTTGCTATTTTGTCCATTGCCTTCACTGCACTGTCTTCTAATAGCTTATACTAAGCTTACCTTTGGTCTTATGATTGTCCTTCCGTCTACTCAGAGTTTTCTTCTGATTGAAGTTCAAGTTTATTGGATACTCTCCATTCATTAGTAACTGAGCTATGGGGTCTATGGCAGCCTTGAATTTGTCAATTTTTCATGAAAATTAGCATGAGATCAAAGGTAAGCTTAGTACAGGCTACTGAAAGATAGAGCAGTAAATAAAATGGACAAAATAGCAAAGCCCGCGCATGCGCAGATCAGGATTGGACAAACCAAATTAGGGGGAAGAGACTTGACGCCACACCGGCACCAGAGTGGTGTCGTATTCCGTCCCTTTGTCGAATTTTGTCCAAAATTCAACTGCGCATGCGCGGACTTTGCTATTTTGTCCATTTCATTCACTGGACTGTCTCTTAATTGCTTTTAATAAGCTTATCTTTGATCTTATGCTAGTTTTCATGAAAAAATTGCCAAAGTCAAGGCTGACATGAACCCCATAACCAAGGCCGTCTCTATGTAAACGCCCGCACCTGAGATTGACGACGTCACGCACGGCGTCAGTACGGCCGTCGCTTGGCTCTCTGCACTCCCATATTTCTTTCCTCCATACTTCCTAATTTTATATTTCCACTTGTTATTGTAAATTAGTGTTTTCATACTACTGTTGATCGTTACTTTTCTTATTTCCATGATCTGCCGTATTCTACATATAGCCTATATCCTACAGTATTGTAAACATGCATTATAAGAATTATATGAAACAGCGGAGGATAAGTAGTGTAAATTGAAAGATATCAAGGAAGTTTCGACTGGAAATCTGATTGGTGAGAAATAATTGGACAGGAATTTAGAGAAAAATCATACTTGGGTTGGAAAATAAATAACAGGAAAAAGGTCAAAATAAAGTCAGAGGTAAAATAAGTAATAGTTCCAGGTACAAAAGTCCTAAGTCAGAAATCATAGGTGATAATGAAAAAGAAGAAAGAAGGATCGATAAATTAATTAAATATCCCATGTTGATATCAGCATTACTTCAGTACGAAGCATCCTCGATATTAGTAAACATTAAGAACTTCAAGTTTGATGATCTTGACCGTGTTTCTTACTGTAATAATACCGATATCCCCTTTACAGCAAATACTCAAATTGCTCAGGTTGACGTGAATACACAATGAAATTGGTGGTGTGAGCATCTCTACGATGCTTCTTATTGTATTAAAAACATCAGTGTGGGGTGACTGATTCTGTTTGTTACCCACGCGTTCCTACATGAACCCACAAATACTGGGTCACACGTACACGTACCTCGTTCCCATAAACGTTTGAAGCAAGGATTAATATATGATAAATAAAACAGTTCCTCACGCTGTAGCCTAATTGTTTCGTGGTCGTGCTACAGATATTTATCATCACTCAAACATTATACATTGCTGAAAAGTATAGGCTATATTACATCCCTAGGTTGCTAGAAATAGCCATTACCATTTAAAAAGTACCCCGTGATTATTGCAAGTACGAGTTATGAAACATCACCACTGAGCATTGTATTATTCCTCTCATACTGGATATAACCATAACCGTTTAATTGAACACTATCCCCTGATTATTGTAAGTACGAGTTATCAAATCACCACCGAGAAGCGTAATAAGCTAGGCTATACTGCATCCCTATGTTGCTAGAAATAACCATAACCATTTGAAAAATATCCCGTGATTATTGTCAGCAGGCAACTAGTTATGAAATATCATCTCTGATAAGTGTATTAAGGCTGTACTGCACCCCTCTCATACTGGAAATAACCATACCGGTAACGATTTGAAAGCTATTCCGTAGTTATTGAAAGAACAACTAATAAAACATAATATTCCTGATTAATTATACAACTTCATTAGATTTACTACCAAATATTTAACACCCTTACCTTGTATGAATTCAATTTTAAAGAAAAGTGAAATGGATCGTATTGATGCCCGGTGCAGCGGCGCACTAACCTTCACTGGACGATGGCCGCTCGCTAGGGGTGGGCAGGTACCGGTACCAGTACCGGTACTAACGGTACCAGCTAAACGGTACGGTACCGGTACCAGATTGCTCGGTACCGGTACCAGTTGCTCGGATTTATTTATTGGATTTATTGATAATTCTTCATGTCCGATTTTTTTTTAGGCTGCTAATAAATATTGTTATTGTTATTAGACTATGATCGAGTACATCCATAATAACTATACATGCTATTTTTTTATCGAAAAAATAAATATTCACTTCATTCAGAGAGAGAGAGAGAGAGAGATCACCACTTAGTAAGTGGATATCTCGGTGATATGGGTAGTGGGTACTCGATCATAGTCTAATAACAATAATAATATATATTAGCGTTTTCTAAAGACTCGTGGGACTCACTAACTTTTAACCCAAGACTTAGTTTTCTTTTTACTTGCCACTGTTAAATTCGTATGACTCGTTAACTTTTAGAGAGAGAGAGAGAGAGAGAGAGAGAGAGAGAGAGAGAGATCATATTTATCCAATAAAGCATTAACGAAAAAAGTTTGAATCCCTTGGCGAGAGTTTTTGGCTATAAAGAATTGCACGATGGTGGTGAGTAGGCGAGAGAGAGAGAGAGAGAGAGAGAGAGAGAGAGAGAGAGAGAGAGAGAGAGAGAGAGAGAGAGAGAGAGAGAGAGAGAGAGAGAGAGAGAGAGAGATCATATTTATCAAAAACATCATTATCGAAAAAATTTTGAATCACTTGGAGAGAGTTTCTGGCTATATAGAATTTCATTATGAAATATATAAGATGATTAAATATTGAGGTAGCAGGCGAGAGAGAGAGAGAGAGAGAGAGAGAGAGAGAGAGAGAGAGAGAGAGAGAGAGAGAGAGAGAGATCACCACTTAGTGAGTGGATATCTCGGTGATATGGGTAGTGGGTACTCGATCATAGTCTAATAACAATAACAATATTTATTAGCAACCTAAAAAAGAAAAAGAATCGGACATGGAAAATTATCCAGTAACTCCAATAAATAAATAAAATAATGGAAACGGGAGCTGTGATGGAAACGGAAAGCAGGACAAAATGGTGGCGAGCGGCGCTCGCCAACTGAAATTACTGAATGTGTCCACCGGTCAGTGGCGAGATGCAGAGAAAACATTGCTAAAAAAAAACTTGCTAACACAAACAGCGTTGTTACTCGACAACCTTGCTAAACTCGGGATTCAGAAACGAGGCATAGCAACGTTGTTAATACCTTGCAATGACGAAATGCCTAGGCAACTGATTGGCGAGAAGTCAACAACCAATTACAGTGAGTTTAACAGCGATCTGCGCCAATCACAAGGCTGTCTAGTCCCAGCTGTGCTTACATTGTCTCGCAATCGGAGAAAGAATACAAGGAAAGGGCATGACGTCACAGAAGCCCAAGACTGCAGTCATGCCCTCTCCTTGTATTCTTACTCCAAACTCCATGCCATCCCTTGTAGTGCCATCCAGAGGGCTGTGGGAGACAACCCTGCAATGGGTATACCCTATTTATGTTACAAGAAATAAATTATACTACTTGGTTGGGATAAATTGTTGTTCTTCCATACAAATAAAATGGTAATTTTCGGTCTAAAAACACCAGTGTCTATTCCGGACGAAACTTTTTTTTTCTGGTAGTTTCAGCTTGTTTTGAATTCGAACCCCCTGTGTTTTATGCTCTCCCTCCAAGCCCCCACATTGCCTCCCGAGGCGCTCGCAAAAAGCCCACTAAGTTTCAAAAATCGATGTCATTTGTAGCTGCGTGTGTGGAGGATGACATGAACCCCTTCTCCTCCCCACCATTGCCAGATTGTCGTACTCAGAGCCTTGTATTTACCGGTTGTTGAGCCATACCCATAATTATTGCCAAAAACGCACCAATAATTAACCATTTTAACGATAACTATATATGAAGGCAGTTATTGGGGTCGAGGAAGCAGTTTTGGGGTTGGAAATTGGCAATCATTGGAGGCTGAGTACGACAGTCTGGCAACGTTGGGGCGCCGCCGCCTCCTCCCTCCCGGAAGGCAAGAAATTAATTAATTAAACTGCCCCAACTCTTGTTATTTACTCGTGTTTACGTATGACATACCAGAGTTTTATATATATGCTTTCTATACTCTTGGGTTGTTGTTTTAAGTTTAAAAAACGTAAAGGTATGAAACCTTTCTAGATTAACAACTGCCCCGAGGCAGTTGTTATTCTGGCAACCTCATGACGTCACCGTTTGGCTCTGCATGCCGACAGATGAAAAACTTTCAAGATGAGATTCCAAAATCTTTCAAGGTACAGAGATATTGAATTTCCTCATGAAATTTAATAATTTTAATAATTATTACAGATACTTTCCAATTCAAAGAATATTCTTGACTTAACCTTAAGTAAAAGAAAACGAGTATTTTGTAAGGTACTCTATAATTTTAATAAATGACTACATTTTTTAATTCTATCTTCTTGTATAATTTTCTGAAGGTTTTCGGGTTCTTTCCAATGTTTGCCTTGCCCCCCCCCTCATATATTAAATAACTGGGTTCCCCACTTGTTAGGGGCTTGAGGCTATGCACATAATATTAATGTCAAACAATACAGTTGAATCATTGAATGTTGCACATAAAAATATTGAAGAATACTGTACCTTATAGTCCAGCTTGTCACATGAATGACTCACGAATGACAGTGAGGGTGTGGCAGAGTTGTATCATTTCATGTCTCCGTCCACTGTACGTACAGTCTACAGAGTCAACAACTCTACACAACTAGCTAACCATAAACAGTACAGAGTTTCCTGGCTCCATGATTAACTACTGTAGTAGCAGTTTTTATACATATCACATTCACAAAGAAACCATAAGGACATTCTATAAGTTCTCATAACAACTATACAATTTTAGTCAAACATAAGGACCACTTTGCGACTGCGAGTCTGCGCGCAACAAGACTCTCCACGTCTCGTTCTCGTCTGACTTTAGCGTTGACAGACAACCCCCCCGCCCCCCCTCCCCCGCCCACGTTGACAGACCCCCCCCCCCCCCGTCCCCCCTCTCTCTCTCTCTCTCTTATTTTTTGACAGAATGTAAAAAAAAAAATCAAGATTTTATACATTTTTCTATTTTTCTTTCAAGCTTTCAAGCTAGTGCCTAAAATTTCAAGATCTTGAATTTTTTTTCAAGCAGCACTAGTGAAAACGAGTACAGGCAGTTACGGGTGCGTGTAGAGCCTAACTGACTCAGTTGCCTCAGGGTACAAGGCTCCCTGACGGCGCCTGCTAGCTACCTCAACTACCCGCTTGCTAACTAAGCTACTTGATAGCTAACTAAACTAACCCACAAAGATGGCAGTAAGATTTATGTTTCTGCCATTGTTAGTAAACATTGGGTACGAGTATATTACTACAGGAGATTGGCAGGGCGAGTATGAGTAGAAATGTCTGCGTAATGGGGAACTTTAATTATAGGAATATAGACTGGGAAGATCTAGTGGGTGACCTGGATGCCGAGGACTTTCTTGAAGTTATACAAGATAATTTCCTTAAGCAGGTAGTTACTGAGCCTACCAGAGGAGATAACATATTAGACTTAGTCCTAACCAATAATGGGAACTTGCTACGTGAGTTGGAGGTGGGCGGAGAGTTAGGAAATAGTGATCACAGAACGGTTCGTTTTAGCTTAGACTGGGCGGTAACCCGCGAACCAAACCCAGTGTTAGTGCCAGATTTTAGAAGAGCAAACTACGAGGGGCTTCGAAGACATCTTGAAGGGGTAAACTGGGATAATTTAGGGATTCATGAGGGCCAGAACTGCGGATTGGAGAGCCAGGAGAACCAGGTAGAAATGTCTTACAATAATTTAGTTAGAGTAATAGCAGAGGGGCAAGAACAGCATATACCACAGCGAACACTTAGAAAAGAAAACAATGATCCTAAGTGGATGGCTCGTGGACTAAAACACGAGATTGGGTTAAAGAAGGGAATTTATCAGAAAATAAAGAATAGGGAAACACATCTCAGGGGCCGGTACGTCGAACTATCTAGATTAGTTAAGAAAAACACCAGGATAGCAAAAAAGAACTATGAGATCAAAGTAGCAAATGAGGCGAAAAGTAATCCTAAGGGCTTCTTTTAGATGTATAGAACAAAAACACGGGAGAAAATTGGACCGCTGAAAACAAACACAGGGGAGCTAGTAGAAAATTACGAAAATATGAGCACATTGTTGAACGACTACTTCCTTTCAGTATTCACACAGGAGGATCGAACGACTATACCGGAAAGAGCTCAGGTGTACGAGGGCGGGGATGGCGATAAATTGAGGGATATAATCATTACCAGGCAAGTAGTTCAGGATGAGATAGATAAGCTTAAGAAGAACAAGTCGCCAGGTCCTGACGGGATATTTCCGAGGGTATTAAAGGAGTTAGGTGATATAATCAGTGACCCACTAACCGACATCTTTAAGATGTCGGTAAATACTGGCTATGTGCCGAGCCTATGGAAAGTAGCTAATGTGACGCCGATTTTTAAAAAGGGGGACAGGTCAGTTGCTTCAAACTATCGCCCAATTAGCTTAACATCGGTTATAGGGAAGATGCTGGAGTCCATAATAGCCAGGAACATTCGGGAGCATTTAGAGAAATATAGCTTAATTCACGACTCGCAGCATGGATACACAAAAGGTAGGTCATGCCTCACCAATCTCTTGTCCTTCTACAATAAAGTATTTGAGGCGGTTGACAGAGATGAAAATTATGATGTAATCTATCTTGATTTTAGTAAAGCGTTTGACAAAGTTCCTCACCAACGACTGTTGCTTAAATTACAGGCTCACGGAGTAGAGGGTAAAGTTTTGAACTGGGTCAAGGCGTGGCTTAGCAATAGGAAGCAAAGAGTGCAAATCAATGGTAAAAGATCTGACTGGGGATGTGTTACGAGTGGGGTCCCACAAGATTCGGTATTAGGTCCACTTTTGTTTATTATTTATATCAATGACTTAGACACAGGAATTAGTAGTGATGTTAGTAAATTTGCAGATGATACCAAGATCGGTAGAGTAATTGAGTCGGATCAGGACGCTAGTATTCTCCAAGGTGAACTCAACAGATTATATGACTGGGCGGATAAATGGCAGATGGAGTTCAATGTAGGGAAGTGCAGTATTCTGAGTGTAGGTAGGAACAACCCCTCACATAACTATTGCTTAAATGACACTCTCATAAGTAGGTCTGGGTGCGAGAGGGATTTAAGGGTCTTAGTGAGCTCTGATCTCCGTCCAAGGGCACAATGCATTCAAGCTAGAAATCGAGGTAATAGGGTACTGGGATTTATTTCAAGGAGCGTAAGCAACAGAAGCCCCGAAGTCTTCCTCAAACTATATTTAGCATTAGTTAGACCTCATCTTGACTATGCGGTTCAGTTCTGGTCACCCTACTATAGAATGGATATCAAAATGTTAGAATCGGTGCAGAGGAGGATGACTAAGATGATTCAGGGGTTGAGAAACTTGCCATACGAGGAAAGACTCAAACAGTTAAACTTGCATTCTCTAGAAAGGCGAAGGGTGCGTGGAGACATGATCGAGGTTTATAAATGGATGAAGGGCTTTAATAAGGGAGACATTCATAAGGTTTTGTTGGTAAGAGAACCGGGTAGGACACGAAGTAACGGGTTTAAACTGGATAAATTCAGATTCAACAGGGACATAATCAAAAATTGGTTTACTAACAGGGTGGTGGATGAGTGGAATAGGCCTAGCAGTCATGTGGTGAGTGCCAATACAATTGTCACATTCAAAAATAGACTAGATAAATTCATGGACAGCGATATTAGGTGGGGTTAGATACACGGGAGCTTAGGGTCAAAGGAGCTACCTCGTACAGGCCTACCGGCCTCTTGCAGACTCCTGCGTTCTTATGTTCTTATGTTCTTATGTACTGCGCATACGCAGATCTGGCCCATGTATTTGGACAGTCGGACGAGTTTGGACGCCACACGGGTAGTTATTAATAATAATAATAATAATAATAATAATAATAATAATAATAATAATAATAATAATAATAATAATAATAATAATAATAATAATAATAATAATAATAATAATAATAATAATAATAATAATAATAATAATAATAATAATAATAATAATAATAATAATAATAATAATAATAATAATAATAATAATAATAATAATAATAATAATAATAATAATAATAATAATAATAATAATAATAATAATAATAATAATAATAATAATAATAATAATAATAATAATAATAATAATAATAATAATAATAATAATAATAATAATAATAATAATAATAATAATAATAATAATAATAATAATAATAATAATAATAATAATAATAATAATAATAATAATAATAATAATAATAATAATAATAATAATAATAATAATAATAATAATAATAATAATAATAATAATAATAATAATAATAATAATAATAATAATAATAATAATAATAATAATAATAATAATAATAATATTAATAATAAACGCCACGACAACAAACACACGCAGGGAGGGCCACGACTGACTCACGCTGCTGCTGTCACCTTTAGTGTGGTAGTTTAGTAAGGTAGTCTAACACTGTGCTTTCTAAAGAGAAGGAAGTGCACGCCGCGCCAGTCCCCGTGACACGATTCATCGGCTTCCTCTCTCCCTATACTGACCTCCTCCCTCTCCCCGGGCCCGGCCTGCCACTCCCACCTAAACTGATAAGACACGAAGACACGATCCGGGACAAACTCGAAGAAACCCTATTAAAAAGGGGCACTCCACAGGTGGGCGATTTGTTTTGCTTTTTTTTTGTTACTCCTCATACTCTGAAATGCAATGCATACTATTTTCAATTCACCTGAGGGTTTTCATAAACTCCATATATATATATATATATATATATATATATATATATATATATATATATATATATATATATATATATATATATATATATATATATATATATATATATATATATATATATATATATATATATATATATATATATATATATATATATATATATATATATATATATATATATATATATATATATATATATATATATATATATATATATATATATATATATATATATATATATATATATATATATAGATATATATATATATATATATATATATATATATATATATATATATATATATTTTTTTTTTTTTTTTTTTTTACATTGTGTTTTCTTCCAGGTGGATCCTGATGGTCGGTCCAAGGCTTCTTTCCGGTAGGTCCTGATGGTCGGCCCAGCCTGTTCTGGCGCAGGCGAGTGTTTATAGTGGCGCCATCTTTCATTGGGTCATGCTGCCTCCCAGAGCTCATCTTTAATCCTAGAATCTAGAGTCCGGGTTGATAGGTGGTCTTCTGGACAGCATGTGGTAGTTTTAGCCACTCGGCTGAATATATATATATATATATATATATATATATATATATATATATATATATATATATATATATATATATATATATATATATATATATATATATATATATATATATATATATATATATATATATATATATATATATATATATATATATATATATATATATATATATATATATATATATATATATATATATATATATATATATATATATATATATATATATATATATATATATATATATATATATATATATATATATATATATATATATATATGTATATATATATATATATATATATATATACCACCGGGCACAGTCGTCTGGACAAGCTCCTTGTTTATTGAAGCTTAGCTTCAACTAATAAAGGTACAGTCCAAGCGCGCTGACTCCAGTGTGTGTGTGTGTGTGTGTGTGTGTGTGTGTGTGTGTAGTAGTAGTAGTAGCAGTAGTAGTAGTAGTAGTAGTAGTAGTAGTAGTAGTAGTAGTAGTAGTAGTAGTAGTAGTAGTAGTAGCAGCAGTAGCAGTAGTAGTAGTAGTAGTAGTAGTAGTAGTAGAAGTAGTAGAAGTAGTAGTAGTAGTAGTAGCAGTAGTAGTAGTAGTGGAGCAGGGCTCCTTCACCCCGGTAGTATTCACGACGGCAGGAGGGATGGGACCAAGGGCGCAGAGCTTCTACGCAAGACTCGCCGAAACACTGGCGGATAAGAAACAACAGCCAAGAAGCAGTGTGGTCGCCTGGATGAGATGCAGGCTGTCCTTCTCTCTCCTGAGGTCAGCCTTGGTCTGCCTGAGAGGAACCAGGTCACCTGCACCCAAAACCACCCGCATTGCTGACCTGGACTTTGAGGCGACGGTGGTTGATAGTCGTATCAACCACAAGCTCTGTTAGCTTAAAAATAAAATGTTTAGTAAAGTTTGTAATATTAAATAAAGATGGTTGTCGGCCACAGTCATTGGCGGGGTGGGGCCAATGAATTGCTTTGTGAAAGGATATGAGAAAATATACCGCTCACAACGCAACTCTAATAGATGGAGGCCCGTAGTAGTAGTAGCAGTAGTAGTAGTAGTAGTAGTAGTAGTAGTAGTAGTAGTAGTAGTAGTAGTGTAGTAGTAGCAGTAGCAGTAGTAGTAGTAGTAGTAGTAGTAGTAGCAGAAGTAGCAGCAGCAGCAGCAGCAGTAGTAGTGGCAGTAGTAGCAGCAGCAGTAGTAGTAGTAGCAGTAGTAGTAGTAGTAGTAGTAGGAGTAAGGAGTGGTGCTAGTAATAGTAGATGTAGCACCAGCAGCCGTTATATAAGCAAAAGTTGATGAGTTTTTGGTTGGTGATAATCATGTTACCGTTACCGGCACACTAATAACTGAAGCACTTGATATTACATATAAAAAATAAATCGATAAATATAACAACAAAAAACAATAAATAAAAAGCTGAAATATAACAAAACAGCTAGACATGATCTTCAAGAGAAAGTTATGAAACATCAAAACTACGAAGAGACTAATAACGTTCCGCTGAGAGTAATCCGCCAGGTGGCAGTGTTGGCGTGACAAAACGGGAAGCCGCGCGTGCTAGAAAACGATATGAGAGAGAGAGATATATGATGATGATGGTCAGAGAAAAAAATGATTGGAAATATGATAAAAGAAATAGGAGGAGGAATAGGAGTATGATGATGATGATGATGATGATGAGGAGGAGGAGGAGGAGGAGGAGGAGAAGGATGGGGAAGAGGAACAGGAAGGGGAAGGGGAAGATGAAGATGAAGAGAAGGAGCAGGCGCAAGAGGCGGAGTAGGCGGATTTGCAACAGGACAGATTGGGAAAGCACACACACACACACACACACACACACACACACACACACACACACACACACACACACACACACTGAAGCTGAGTGATGGATGTACGCCCCAGAGACGGTGTGTTTACCTTCTACTACTCGGTTCTCATCACTTCGGGTAGTATACATTTTTTCTTTCTTTTAGACCGGATTTTTTTCCTGTTTTTTCTCCCTTCTCCTCCTCCTCCTCCTCCTCCCCCTCTCCCCTTTCCTTTCACCATTTCTCCGACCACGTGCAGCCTACCCTTCCTACACTTTCTCCCGCTTTCGCCTACGGAGTGTCACAGGTCGCTCCCCCATGCACTTAATTATGGGCCATTAACTTATCTTTCCACCATACATTAAAAAATCACAGTAGTTTCACTTTCCTCCGAACCGTAGCATATCGGTAAAATCAAAATTGTAGCTGCCTACGTTTTCACCTCAATTCGATATGCTCTCTCTCTCTCTCTCTCTCTCTCTCTCTCTCTCTCACACACACACACACACTCTCTCTCTCTCTCTCTCTCTCTCTCTCTCTCACAGAGAGAGAGAGAGAGAGAGAGAGAGAGAGAGAGAGAGAGAGAGAGAGAGAGAGAGAGAGAGAAATATGTATAAATATGCACAAATAAGATCTATTTTGCTTACTATAATTTACATTTGTTTTAGTAAGTGAACGCTGCTATTTGTTCCGTGATATACGTAATGATCAATATTTTTTTCAGGAGTACGCATAATATAATATGGAACCACTTCTACATGCACGTCCTTGGCTTAGTGTACCCGTAGGATGCACATGTCTCCACGCAACAGCATCCGAGCATGAGTGTCACCACACATGCCGACACAGCAGGTCAGCCGTGCGCCCTACAGCCACCCGACGGACATGCCTTGTTCACACAACAGCATTCCCTGCCAGCTGGGCACCAATAAACCAATTAGTCTCCATATCAATCAGGCTCATAGTCTTAACGATCAACTAACACGTTTTATTTTGTGTCCTAAGCTTCCTTACAACCAACCCATTCCCCTGTCTCTCAGCCCATTGGCGAGCGGCAGGCGTCACCCTTCAGCGTCTCCATCCGTATTATTATCTCGGAATTGTGTCACTTGTCATACGCACTCACGCACACGCACTCTCTCTCTCTCTCTCTCTCTCTCTCTCGATTCACGGAAAACCTTTGTGGCTTTCTCTAGTATCCTTCGTTTTCCATCCGCATCTCATCCAATCATTTCATGGAACCATATTTTATTTTCTTCTCCTTTTATTCTTATTTCTATTTATCTATTCCTCTGCATCCTTCTCCCTCTTTGTTGATCATCAGTTTTGTTTCTCTCTCCCCGTTTCCCTTTCCCGTTTCCCTTTCCTTTTCTCATCTCCTCTCATGCGTGAGGTTATATATAAGTGTGTGTGCGATGACACTCGCGCACTCACAGACATTGGCTCTCTCTTCTCAGTCTGTCACATCAGCTTGCACACGCGTTTATAGCAGCAGAGTGCCTCAGTTCACTCGCTTTCAGACAAAAAAAAACTAAGTGCGAGACAGAACTTTATTGAAAGTGAATTAGCGTGTAACGGAAGGAATGTGAAGGCAGAGGGAATCCCGGTTAAATAGGAAAGAAATGGTGAAAAAAGGACATTGGGAAGCATTCTGGTCGCCGAGATAGATTTAATTATAAATGTGCTGAGTGTCGTGATTGGCCAAGTTATCAGGTAATCTAGAAACGCTGAAGAGACAGCAAACTGCCAGACACCCGCCACGCCACGCCACGCCACGTCATGCCAGCAAGCTAACCGAAGCACCGCAGAGACAAGATGACCCCAACGCGGCCGCTGGTGGCACTGGCGCTACTGGGAGTGATGGCAGTGGTGAGGGGTGTGGAAGGGAGGGACGCCGAATACTATCTCAACCGCTGGAGTGCCGAGAACAAGAACCTGAATAAAGTCATCACCCCAGCGAACCCATCAGGGCAGATCCCGTCGCCTTTACAAAGCCCCTGGTCACGTCTACCTCCAGGGGCAACCGCGAGGGCAGTGCTGGCCATCACGACAGCTTTTAGACCCTTCTTTTCTTGTATTAAATCAACTCTTTTATCACTCATTAATTACTCCATAAAAGATCTCACCGTCTCGTATCCCTGGTAGCGTGATCCGGCTTAAGTTGTTATTGGAGACTGGTGTTCGGGGATAAACAAGGGAAAAAGTAAATATACATTTATTTAAAATTAAATGAAAGTAATTGCCTTATGCAATATTCTATGCTCAGACGATCATAACACTGGCATATTCAGCAATGGATGCAACATATGACAAACGACATGTCTTAAACATAATACTACAATATGTGCTCAGTTGTTGCCAATAATAATAACACTCGTCGTTCCACAAGCAGTGGTTTGTATCTCTCTGCTTACATCACAATCATTATGTACTCTCTTCACAAAATCCTAATAACACATTCCTATAGTATAATCTACTACAAGTCATGGAAACACCCAATTTTACCACACCCAGTGGTGTTACCTTTGCTTTACATCGCAAACAAATAATCACAATCCTGTCCCACTCACAATCCTACTTCACATCTCCTACATTATAATCTCCAGGACAATACAGTCGGTTTCCCTTAGATTCTCGAATTTCTACTCACGATTAAGATCACAACAGCCATTCTCGGCTGAGTGAGTAGCAGGTCTGCTTGAGGCGAGAACCAAGCTCGATCTACCCATACCACTGATTTCTAGGCCACATTTTTCTTTGCTTTAGGCGGACTTACATCCTTGACACGCCCTTAATTTTCTACATAACCAATGGCCAATACTTCCTGTCACACCCATCTGCTCGCTCATTATGTTGTATTGTTTTACTTCTCCTGCTATTCGTGAGTCAGTCTTAAGACACTCCCTCAGTGATATTTCTGTTAAATTATTGGCTCATAACATGTCGCCACGACTGACGTCACGGGTCAGAGTCTTTTTCAATGGTTGTTCACACTTTCTGACCACGCCCACTGGGCATCTGTTTTCTGTACCTGAGTCTGGGTATCTGTTTTCCTTTACCCTCGTTGTTTCCCCTCTTTGGTACTTGAGATGCTTACACTGTTATATATGTCACTTTTTTTGTTAGTGTTTGTCCTGTCAGATGTCTACACAGTTGTATACCTGCCTTTCCTCTCTGGGTATCTGTTTTCCTTTACCCTCGTTGTTTCCCTCTTGTACTTGAGATGTTTACACTTATATATATGTCACCCTTTTTGTTAGTGTTTGTCCTGTCAGGTGTTTACACAGTTGTATATCTCACTCCTCTGTTTCCTCGTTTTCTGGATCCTGACATTACTTCCCCTTCCGGAAGATCTCGCCCCTGAGATCTCACAGGTGTTGGTGGAGAAGATACGCCTTGCAATGTCTGCAGTTGGTTCGAGTCTGGAATTAGGCGGCGTCGTGCGTAGCGTAGGACATAGGAATACCCCACGGCAGACGTCACCAGCAGAAGAACCAGGATCACGACAATGGCGAAGACAATCCACCAATGGATTGCGGGTTGAAAGGGCTGATCCGGCTCGACCACATAATTTAGGGGCTGCAAGCCAGCTGTTAGCTCCTGTAGGGGGATGGACTCAGCACTGCGAAGAGAACCTTGCCGAAGCATCAATATCCCATTATCCGTCAGGCTGACAGTATGTCTGTTTACAGGATGGGTAGGGGATGTGAGTGTCAGAGTGATGGGGGAGGCAAGTGAACAGGTCCAGTATCCAGGACCTTTCAAAACATAGGGGGAAATGTTTTCAAGACTATTGTGTGGCAGAGGTTGATCACTGACTCATGTGTCAAGAAAGCAGCCGATTCACAAGAGGCTGCGTTACTAGCCTCATAGACGGGGCCTGTGGGAGGACAAACTAACATATGGTTATTCTTGTTACAGTGTTTTATACTAGAAAGCATAAAATATATTTTCCTATTCTCACCGAAGGCAATACATCTTGAATCAACACTATATATAAGAAAGTAAGTGCTATTCTGCACAGAAAATGGAAGGGAGTCGATTCGAAAGACATCAAAGGTGTCAATCGGATCTCCTCGCAAAGGTTTGGTGAAATAGAAATTACGAGAATCGTGCAAAGCCGTTGTCCTGGAGGACAGTTATTACATCCCTATATAGAGCTAAAAAATCAAGAACTGCAAGGCACAAAAAACCTGGAGGCCGAGCCTAGGCTTTCTTTAATGTACTGAACAACTGTTTGTTTCACATAATGGTTGGAGTTATGTATGTTTGCAGGGGAGCCTGCAGACTCAAATATAAATCTTGTATACCTGGTCTTATGTGTCTCAATGCTAAGTCAAAATATAACAATTCTTGTAGGAGCTTTTTTATCTTCCTAATGCCATAGTCTATAGTAAAATGGCGCACAACTTGGTTCAATACATCTACAGCTGAATATAGCCTATTAAAGGCAGATTGCATGGCATGCATATTACTTAATGATGTTGAGTTTTTCATAATAAACATTTAACTATATAAAATCTTTCTCAGTTAATGACTCAGTCCTCTGTTTTTTCATGAATAGCATCAACTTGAGCCTGGGTCGCGGTACCAAATAGGTTATTAGACAAGGATCCTCAAAAAATAATTATTTCCCGTTTATTTTATATTTTTTTATAAATCATAGAAGCATGCAGCTTGTTTTGATTAGTAGTCATCACATAGCCTAAAACTTTTCTTAGATGATGCAACAGTGAACTGAAGTCTTTTTCAAAATTAAAGAGTGTGTATTTTATTGCTTTTTCAGCTGGATACTCAGGTGACATTTGAATAACATTTCAAGTAACGAAGCAGTTAAAATCCGTGCTTTATATAATGCAGCTAAAACATCTTCTGTGAGGCTAAACGGTATTATAGTCTCTGTCTATGAGGACTATAATATAGAGAGTATGTTGGTGTGAAACTTTGGCCAGCACGTGTTGGGGACTCCTGTTGTGTTATTGAGTCGTACACCGAAAGAGTCAAATCAATCTGTGGTTTATTTCGTCATATTTCCGCTCAATTATTGCATTTTCATCCTTATGCATTATTCCTGTTCTATATCGTATTAGTTTTGACATTACATTAGGCAACTCTTGTACCGTCGAAAAGCGAAGGCTTTATCTATGCCGAGGTGGCTCTGAAAGTTTGGGAGTAACCTGAGAAGGTAGGGCCTGTGCATCAGCTGTTTATTGCTGTTGTAGAACGAACATATTTAATGTGTCATGAGTAGCAGTCACCTCTCCGCTACGAGTCATTATTTTCGGTAGAAGTTTTCTCAGCGATTTCAGGGTTGAGCAATGCAAAGAATAGGTCAGTGTCTGTCTCTGGATTTAAAGGGTATGCTCGCCTAATCGTTGGACATTGCTGCACATCAATGCAATCTTCATGAAGAACTTTTACTATATCTGTGGGGGCCGTCGAAACCTTACTAGTCCTGAGGTTCCTAATTTTTACCATTATATCACTGATCTTCTCTATTACCCTGTAGGGTCCATCAAAAATAGGTTGCAACTTTTTCTTTTCTTTTATTTTTGGTGTATGTTTGAGGAACACTCTGTCGCCAACGTTGATAGTTTTGATTTTTGTAACTTGGTAATACTTTTCCATTTCTTCTCTACTTTCTTCATTGTAAACCTGGCATCTATTATAAACTTTATTTGCAATTGCAGCCATTTCCTTTTCATAGGAGTCAATATCATAAACTTTCCTTGCAATTGCAGCCATTTCCTCTTTATAGGAGTAAATATCATAAACTTTCCTTGCAATTACAACCATTTCCTCTTTATAGGAATAAATATCATAAACTTTCCTTGCAATTGCAGCCATTTCCTCTTTATAGGAATAAGTATCATAAACTTTCCTTGCAATTACAACCATTTCCTCTTTATAGGAATAAATATCATAAACTTTCCTTGCAATTGCAACCATTTCCTCTTTATAGGAATAAGTATCATAAACTTTCCTTGCAATTACAACCATTTCCTCTTTATAGGAATAAGTATCATAAACTTTCCTTGCAATTACAACCATTTCCTCTTTACAGGAGTCAATATCATAAACTTTCCTTGCAATTACAACCATTTCCTCTTTATAGGAATAAATATCATAAACTTTCCTTGCAATTGCAGCCATTTCCTCTTTATAGGAATAAGTATCATAAACTTTCCTTGCAATTACAACCATTTCCTCTTTATAGGAATAAATATCATAAACTTTCCTTGCAATTGCAACCATTTCCTCTTTATAGGAATAAATATCATAAACTTTCCTTGCAATTACAACCATTTCCTCTTTACAGGAGTCAATATCATAAACTTTCCTTGCAATTACAACCATTTCCTCTTTACAGGAGTCAATATCATAAACTTTCCTTGCAATTACAACCATTTCCTCTTTACAGGAGTCAATATCATAAACTTTCCTTGCAATTACAACCATTTCCTCTTTACAGGAGTCAATATCATAAACTTTCCTTGCAATTACAACCATTTCCTCTTTACAGGAGTCAATATCATAAACTTTCCTTGCAATTACAACCATTTCCTCTTTACAGGAGTCAATATCATAAACTTTCCTTGCAATTACAACCATTTCCTCTTTACAGGAGTCAATATCATAAACTTTCCTTGCAATTACAACCATTTCCTCTTTACAGGAGTCAATATCATAAACTTTCCTTGCAATTACAACCATTTCCTCTTTATAGGAATAAATATCATAAACTTTCCTTGCAATTGCAGCCATTTCCTCTTTATAGGAATAAGTATCATAAACTTTCCTTGCAATTACAACCATTTCCTCTTTATAGGAATAAATATCATAAACTTTCCTTGCAATTACAACCATTTCCTCTTTATAGGAGTAAATATCATACCAGGGCTGCTGAATTTTTTTCTAACATAGTGTAGGGTACAGGAGGATCTCTAAAAATTCTCTCTCTGTCTCTCTCGATAAAATAGGGACTCCTTTATGGTGCGATAATACGCAGGATTATAGGCCAAGATGTCTATAAGTAGCATTATATCCCAAACGGACACCTTTCCTAGAACATTCTCCTCAAAATGTTAACAACAGTATAATTTGCGCGCTTTATTATTTCATTCCCATTTGTATGGTAAGCCGTTATTCGCGTGTCGCACAGGTAGCTTCTAATTTATCTCCTGCATCACGGAATTAACGAACTCTGAACCTTGACCTGTAACAACTGTCTGAGGAACACCGTGTACACAAACAACATCCACGTACAACGCCCTTGCCATTTCGCGGGCTGCCTTACTCCGTAAGGGTACTATAATCAAATACCTTTTAAAAACATCAACTATGGGCATTACGTATCGAACCCCATTGTCCGATACACCCATGGGACCCACAAGGTCCATGTGTATTCTTCCAAAAGGAGCGGTGACGTCTGGATATTGCCGCCAAGGAGCAGGGTGCAAGTTCCCAACTCACTTTTAAAACGACTACCATGACGCACTTCCTTACATAATTTTCTACATCCCGTTTCATTCCAGGCCAGAAAGCGAACTTTCTACACCGACATAACGTAACTTTGGTTCCTCCGTGCCCTGCAGTGGCGACGAATGAGCCAGAGTTATCGCCTTGGAAATACTTGGGGGGTAGAATCACCACCTTAGTGGCTTCTCCGTACGGACTCACTAAAACATATCATTTATTTCCACCTGTAACTCTGACAGGGGCGGCATCTCACATTATGCCCATCTTCAACACAATATAACATAATTTCCACCTGTACCTCTAACAGGGGCGGCATCTCACATTATGCCCATCTTCAACACAATATAACATAATTTCCACCTGTACCTCTAACAGGGGCGGCATCTCACATTATGCCTTTTTTCTCTGAGTCTTTGCTCAATTTTCATTCTTGGGGCTTCCTTCTTTTAGCAAACTTATATGCTGGCTGCTCATCATGCAGCTCACTAATCTCCTGAATACTCCAGTCAAGTGTGTGGCCAATACACTCACTATTCAGGTCCATACATATCATGTATTTTATTTTCTAATTTTTCGGCGCCTGTTTCTTTTTCTGCACTAGTGCAATACCTTGCCCCTCATTATCCACGTGTTCCACGGTTTTTGTTGTTCCCCATCCACAAACATTATCGCGCGTGTCCTTATAATTCAATCTCAGTGTCCTGTTGAGCCTTCATCCTTGATAAAAAAAATCTGCTACTATATTTTCCTTGCCAGGCAAATGATTGATTGTGAAACCATACTCACTCATGAGAGTCTGCCATCTAGCTATCCTGCCGTTGGGACTAGCTACCTGTAACAACCCGACTAAAGGTCTGTGACCCGTGTGGATCTCAACAGGGTAACCCAGTATTAATGGGCGGTTTACGTGTAACCCATAAATTACAGTTAAAGCCTCTCGTTCAACTATACTGTTCCGCTGTTCTGCCGTATTCAATTTCTCACAAAAAAAGATACAGGTCTTAGTTTATCATCATTATCCTGTTATTGCAATACTCCACCAGTATTGTAGTAGGATGCGTAGAGTGACTGTACCAAGCATTCTATCCTTAAGGGTTGAGAACGCAATTTTTGTTTCATCCGTCCATATGAGTGGAGTTTTAATTATTTATTTATTTATTTATTTATTTATTTATTTTTTGTGTACCTTTCTTCCCTTTGTAAATCTTTAGAAAAGGAGCAACAATTTGTGAATAATTTGCAATAAATTTGCGATAATAATTAGTCAATCCAAGAAATGACTGTAAATCATGAACAGTTTGGGGGGCCAGGACGTTTTGTATGGCCTCCAGCTTGCTAGACTGAGGTCTTATTCCCTCTGAGCGGATGGCATGGCCCAGGTAATCTACTTTGTCCTTAAAAAAGTTACACTTTTCCATCTTAAGAGTCAGTTTGGCTTCCTTTAAGCGATCCAGAATTTGTTCTAAGTTATCTGCGTGATTAGAAAATGTATCGCCCAGGATAATTATGTCATCAAGGTACACCTGAACCATGTTGCTTAATAGTCCTGTAAGGACAGTGTTTATTATTTTCTTGCAGCAGGACGGGGCTGTTTTAAGGCCAAAGGGGAGGGAAGTAAATTCCCAATGTCCTGCTGGAGAAGAAAATGCCATCTTTTCTCTGCTGATTTCATCTTGGGGGATTTGATGGTAACCCTGTTTCAAGTCTAGGCATGAAAAAAAAAAACTTACTATCTCCCAATTGATTGAGTATGGTAATTATTTTAGGGAGTGGGTACCGGTCGTCCCGTAGTGTTTTATTAAGTGCCCGGAAGTCCAGACAAAGTCGTAGTACTCCATGTTTTTTTGCACTGGGATAAGTGGGGCATTATAGGGTGATCGCGAAGGGCGAATCACACCCTGTTGCTGGAGCGATATAAGTTGTTTATTTACTCTGTCATGATAACTGATAGGAATGTTATATGAACGCCTGTACACTACTTCATCAGTGTTTTGCTTGATGGTGCTTAAAAAAATAGAGCGTTGCTGTTAATGGTTCTTGTTCTGTGGAAAACACTGTTATATATTTATCTATTAAGGACTTTAAAACCTAATTCTCTCTCTTCACTTGGGAATTTAGCGTCAACAATTTGATAGAGGCTTTTCTTCCTTACTTCAAGCTCTGCGGGCTTCAAGTCTGTTTTAGCTGTGTCAGCGGTCTGTACACTAGATACTTGTGGTAGATCAGCGTATAGCTCATGAGTGACAGGCTTCACAAATCCTAACGTTGTATTATCATCTATCCTTACACTCACTTTCAATATTCAAATACGGCACAGTGACATAAGATCTTTGATTGTCAGATGAAGGGGTTAACTTAACTACCCCTGAGCACAAGACTCTAGCCTGAGGAGTACTAACACAAGGCTCAAATAAAGCTTCACTTGCCTGTAGTTGCGTCACTAGCGTTATGTAACCTGCAACAGATGCATGCAGTTGCAAAGGTTCCGCTGCTTGGCAACGTACGGCCTTATTTTCAGTGAGACCTTCTTCATTTCCATCTACATTTAGCTAAGATCCTTCACCTCTAGATATAAGACATATTTTTCCTGGCATAATTGTATGGTTTCGCCTTCTATTATCAGTTTTAAGCTTCGTTCTTTTGTTCCTCATTTAGTTGCAATGTTTTCAAAATAATCTCGTGCTACACGACAAATCAGTACTCAACATAATATGAGTCGGCAAATCTACATCGCGTGTTATCAATAAGTCTTGGAAACTACTTTTTCCTTCCATATTAACTTGTCTTTTACCGTCATTTTCAATATGGTATCTTTGCACAGAGACAATATTCACGGGTTTCGCTTCACAGTTATTTACTGCGAGCCCTAATTCTTTAATAAATTCATCCGTTAAAAACTCACACACGCTCCTGTTTCTAGGAGTGCTGCCACTTTTGTATATGTGTTATCATGAGTAGTGCGATCTGCCTACCAAAGTTACTCTTGAGTCATGTTAATTATAGCCTTCTTTTCATTATTTTTAAGGTCACTCCCTTGTTCGTTATAGCCTTCTTTTCCTTATATTTATGTGAGGCGGTTACTCCCTTGTTCGTTATAGCCTTCATCTTATTATATTAAAGGTTACTCCCTTGTTCGTTATAGCCTTCATCTTATTATATTAAAGGTTACTCCCTTATTCGTTATAGCCTTCATCTTATTATATTAAAGGTTACTCCCTTGTTCGTTATAGCCTTCATCTTATTATATTAAAGGTTACTTCCTTGTTCGTTATAGCCTTCATCTTATTATATTAAAGGTTACTCCCTTGTTCGTTATAGCCTTCATCTTATTATATTAAAGGTTACTCCCTTGTTCGTTATAGCCTTCATCTTATTATATTAAAGGTCACTCCCTTGTTCGTTATAGCCTTCATCTTATTATATTAAAGGTTACTCCCTTCTTCGTTATAGCCTTCATCTTATTATATTAAAGGTTACTCCCTGTTTTGTTCTTCGCTCATTTTCCGTTTTTTCCACTGCAAGTGTGCATATTTATTTATTTATTTATTTATTTATTTTCATTTGTTTATTTAATGTTATTTGTAGCAGATAACTGAGGGGGGCACTACTCTGGCCTCCTCTTCCTCTGATTCTCTTACTTCACACATTTATCTTAATACTTCACACTATTGTCCATATGCTTCTTTTTTTATTTTTTATTCATGACTTTTTATCCATACCTCACACTTTTCTTAGTATTTCACATTTTTTCTAGATCATACTCTACACTTCCTACCTGGGGGACGCGGGTTAGGCCTTTATAAAGTCACTCTATGGCTGCATGCCCGCCGCGGCACACCTCCACCCTGTGAGGCGTAGAGCCCCGTGTTCCCCTCCATCCTGGGGTAACAATCCTAAAACAAACAAACCTGGGAGGCGGGACGCTGCCGCTGCCTGTCACCTGACACCCTCTCACTGATGAATGGATCGCGGCGCGGGTGGAGAGAGACTGCCCATCCCTCTCCACTCCGCCCGGGAAAGAACTCATGAATTCTCGGTTGAGTCGCGTGTGCTACCCATTGCACTACAGAACAACAGTGGTTGGCCAGAGTTTCCATTACCATATCGTCAAAGTCCATGTCCTCCGGAAGAACCATTAATTATATAATTAAATCGTCACTATTATTTCCGCCACTTAAAACGAGCAAAGCTTAATGAAAATAAGAGGCGTTTTCTCGTCAGAGTAAATTAAACAAAAGCACTGTAAGCACATGTCCCTATTTATCCCTATACCGCTGCCGCCAGTTTTAGACCCTTCTTTTCTTGTATTAAATCAACTCTTTTATCACTCATTAATTACTCCATAAAAGATCTCACCGTCTCGTATCCCTGGTAGCGTGATCCGGCTTAAGTTGTTATTGGAGACTGGTGTTCGGGGATAAACAAGGGAAAAAGTAAATATACATTTATTTAAAATTAAATGAAAGTAATTGCCTTATGCAATATTCTATGCTCAGACGATCATAACACTGGCATATTCAGCAATGGATGCAACATATGACAAACGACATGTCTTAAACATAATACTACAATATGTGCTCAGTTGTTGCCAATAATAATAACACTCGTCGTTCCACAAGCAGTGGTTTGTATCTCTCTGCTTACATCACAATCATTATGTACTCTCTTCACAAAATCCTAATAACACATTCCTATAGTATAATCTACTACAAGTCATGGAAACACCCAATTTTACCACACCCAGTGGTGTTACCTTTGCTTTACATCGCAAACAAATAATCACAATCCTGTCCCACTCACAATCCTACTTCACATCTCCTACATTATAATCTCCAGGACAATACAGTCGGTTTCCTTAGATTCTCGAATTTCTACTCACGATTAAGATCACAACAGCCATTCTCGGCTGAGTGAGTAGCAGGTCTGCTTGAGGCGAGAACCAAGCTCGATCTACCCATACCACTGATTTCTAGGCCACATTTTTCTTTGCTTTAGGCGGACTTACATCCTTGACACGCCCTTAATTTTCTACATAACCAATGGCCAATACTTCCTGTCACACCCATCTGCTCGCTCATTATGTTGTATTGTTTTACTTCTCCTGCTATTCGTGAGTCAGTCTTAAGACACTCCCTCAGTGATATTTCTGTTAAATTATTGGCTCATAACATGTCGCCACGACTGACGTCACGGGTCAGAGTCTTTTTCAATGGTTGTTCACACTTTCTGACCACGCCCACTGGGCATCTGTTTTCTGTACCTGAGTCTGGGTATCTGTTTTCCTTTACCCTCGTTGTTTCCCCTCTTTGGTACTTGAGATGCTTACACTGTTATATATGTCACTTTTTTTGTTAGTGTTTGTCCTGTCAGATGTCTACACAGTTGTATACCTGCCTTTCCTCTCTGGGTATCTGTTTTCCTTTACCCTCGTTGTTTCCCCTCTTTTGTACTTGAGATGTTTACACTTATATATATGTCACCCTTTTTGTTAGTGTTTGTCCTGTCAGGTGTTTACACAGTTGTATATCTCACTCCTCTGTTTCCTCGTTTTCTGGATCCTGACACAGCCTCCAACGCCACCATCACCACCCAGACGCCGGCCGACGCCCAGCTACTTCCCCCATCTGTATATGACCCTCCGGCCACACTGCCCGCCTTCCCCGATTCAACCCAGAGGGATCCCAAACGTGAGTGGGTGGAGCTGGGTGGTTAATGCTGCGGCTGCGTCTTCATAACGACCATTTATTATTTTGTTATCTAATAGCAGTTCTAGACCTTATAATATATTATATACATATATACAATTATACATGTATGCAAAAAGGTTGATATTAATAATGTGGAGAATGTAATGATACGTATTATTTTTCCCTCGTTCGTATTAATTTCCAGTCATTTTTACGAAGCCCTTCTCCTCATCCCTAATAATCCCTACTAATCCCTTCTAGTGTTATCACAGCTGCTACTGTTTTACTCCTACTACCACTTCAATAATTACTGCAACAACAGCATCTACTACTACTACTACTACTACGACTACTACTACTACTACTACAACTAGCAAATAATAATAAAAAGAAATTTAATAATAATAATAATAATAATAATAATAATAATAATAATAATAATAATAATAATAATAATAATAATAATAATAATAATAATAATAATAATAATAATAATAATAATAATAATAATAATAATAATAATAATAATAATAATAATAATAATAATAATAATAATAATAATAATAATAATAATAATAATAATAATAATAATAATAATAATAATAATAATAATAATAATAATAATAATAATAATAATAATAACAATAATAATAATAATAATAATAATAATAATAATAATAATAATAATAATAATAATAATAATAATAATAATAATAATAACACTGTCAAAACCACCATTCCATCTCATCCACGACGAACTGCGAACAATAAAAACGACACACGTGACATGATAAAATTGCAAACAACAACAACAACAACAACAACAACACAACAACAACAACAACAACAACAACAACAACAACAACAACCAAACAACTTCCTCATTGCTGTCGCCCTGCTTTACTTTCTTCGCCTTTTTTTCCCTCCACTCCGCCTAATGAAACGACGGCCTCGAATATTCATAGGCTGGCCACGGGAGGGCACACATCCCTCAGCCACTCTTCTGCGTATATAAGAAAAATCAGCATCATAAACCCAATTTGGTGTCCTTCTCCCTTCCTTTCCCTCCTACGCACCCTCCCCCTCCCCCTCCCCCGAAGTCCACCTCCTCCTCCTCCTCCTTCTCCTTTCTGACTCGATGAAAGAGAAGAATGAGGGACAGAACAACGCCTATAAAGTGGAAGAGAAAGAGCAGAGGAGGAGAGGAGAACTACAGGATGAGGGAGGGTATACAGGAGTGAGGGAAAATGTAGAAAATTCACTTTTGCCTCAGTGGGAATATAATCAAGTCTTTGAACGAATTTTCTCTTCATAACAGTATTCACCATGGACCGCAGTTGCCGCTTCGTCTCCAGTTTCTGATTTCAAGACTTCATGAATATATTTTCCGGAGTGGTTCAGGAATGGAAGCAGCGATGAGGCGAGCAAGAGACAGAGGAGTGTGTATAATTACGTATTAGCAAGGGTCACTCGGGAACACTTGATATATTACAAAATAATAGACTATATACATGTTACCTTTGTGTGTGTGTGTGTGTGTGTGTGTGTGTGTGTGTGTGTGTGTATGTGTGAGATTAACGTCTTAGTACCAGTGAGAGGAGTAACATAAAGTCGTATTTAACCAGCTTTTTATGACCAAACAGATCACGTCCTCCAAAAATCCTCTGGCTGCATGCGAACCATTAAAGTCACACTTCACTAACGACGGATTGAAGTACCCAGCGAGGGGGTGGCTTAAGATTCGCGAGGCGTAGAGGTTCGAACATGGACACAGTGCCGCGTGCCATCCAGTCAGAGAAATTTTGAGCAATTCTGGGGAAGAAAATAG